>NC_141685.1:1598703264-1598888264 GCF_964263255.1 Lissotriton vulgaris | reverse complement strand
TTACAAAACCTTAATTTACTCGCACAAAACCATAGAAATTCGCATATATAGTTAGTTGCAATAACTATATATCGCGCACCCGCAATCCACTGCTGATGATGTCACATATTACATCATTCATGACATGGTCAGTGACATCACTGATGATATCACTGATGACATTATCCAGTGACTGTATGTTTCTGTAAAGTTAAAATATGTCTTACATATTAAAGAATGAGTGGATGTATAAGTGTCTGGATGAAGCATTTAGTAGGTGCATTACTGACTGTATGAGAGAGTGATTAAATGTGTCTTACTAAATGCATGAATGGTGGAGAAACAGGACATGAAGTAGATGAGATTGTGCACCCCCAAAGGGACAACATAGGTGATCAGGTTATGACCAATGCATTGAATGTTGTAGACTTTTGAGTGAACAAAGAGACTTTGGTCCTTTGTAAAGGATTATATTTTTGTTTGGTTCAAAAAGCTGTCTTAAATGTACACCTTGACTTATTTAAATTCGTACGCAAATTACAATTAAAAAAATTCCTTGCTGAACATCCATCTGTCTGTCATCCAACTGTTACTGTATCATGTGGCTCTGAATTTACAAAAACTGATATCAATGTGTCACATTTGATTTCAACTTAGCATGAGGAAGAACCTTTGGGTGATTTGATTGAATATGCACAGAACTTGAATGTAGCACAAGATGTAACAATGGACAGTGGTTTGTGAGACACTTCCAAATTTATCACTCCGGCAGGCACTAGATCGGTGATTGATAAGTTTACATCTTGGATGACTCAGGACTTTGGAAGATAATCATGCTAATGAAAGGAGAGGCTTATATCAGTCCAATATTAATAGTAAAGAGAGAAACTTTCTCCAATCTATATGAGATGATTCGAACTTGGTGATCCTCGAAGCATACAAAGGCGGAAACATTGTTTTGATGATCTACGCCGATTATGTTGCAGATATGGACCGCCAATTAGGCCAGACCAAATGTTATGCTAAATTGAATTCCAATCCCACCACAACAATTGAGAATAATATCAATGCCAGATTAACTTGCCTTATCACTGATCTTGAATATATTTGTTTGCACAAAATTCGAGACATCCCTGTATCTACATACTCCCCAAGATACATAAAAGTGGTCCCTTTCCTCCAGGAAGGCCAATTATATCTGGCAATGGGGCCAACAGAACATCTAGCTGAGTACGTAGATTCTTTCCTTCAGCCCTTTGTTCAAAATCTCCTTTGTAAATTGGAGGATTTTAAGTGAGAAGACGATGTCTTCACATTTGTAACTATGGATGTGGAGAGTTTATATCCGTGCTTTGGAAAAGACCTTGGATTCAGAGCATTAACCTACTTAACCTACCTACACCGGACACCATGGTATGGACCATAATCGAGCAAATCCACCCTGGCGAGAATCTAAACCAGCGACTGTTCTAAAAAGAGCAAATATGGATTTACAGACTTTCTACACACAAGATAAGATTAATGATAACATACCCTGGAATTCCATTATGGGATAGTTAACTGTTCTGTAGGAAGAATCCATAGGTTGTCCCTGAGGGACTCCTACAGAACTTATATCTCAGCCCTTTGGGCTATCCCAGCCCGTCACTAAAGGATTGCCATGACCTGAACACCATGCTGGTCTCAACCACGGTTCATCTGTAACCCACATTGGCTTTGCAACATTTCCATCATAGCTGCTACGTGTTTTCCCGTGGCACCAATTGTGGTGCCGGGTGCCCTATGTATCTCTAAGAACCCTGAATGTTCCTTATGTTTACGTTTCATTTCCGCATTTTTTCTTTTTTTCTCTTTGTTTGTAGGTAATTATTACAGGCATTTTATTAAGCCCATTAACCTAATGCGGAACGTCATCTACGGCAACTAGTAGTTTGACGCTTATTTCATTTCCCATTTCTCACCCGTATCGCACTTGCGTAACTTTATTAACACCATCAACGCTTATGGTTTTCCCCTCCTGCGCTGAAGAATCTGTAAATCCCATTATTCATGACGAGCTCAGCTCGTCATGAGTGTACGAGAGGTGTACCTCATGACGAACTATGCTCGTCATGAGCATCGAAGGGGTTAAGATCCACAGCAACGCGCACATCGTTACTATGGTAACCTCCAACCTCCGTGTCAGCATGCACAGTGCCTTCCATTCGCTGTTGGAACCCACGTGTCCAGACTTCGCCTAACCCGGAAGTTGAATGTCCGTTTAATATCACTGCACTGAGGGCGCTGGTCACTATCGACGGGGCTCCTTTCAGGTTACCAAGTAGGTGAATTGACCTCTAGGATGAAGCCACAAGTAAGTCCTCCCTTCAGGATTGGCGATCTCACCCTTATTTTCCTAAACGGCAATGGCGCCCTGTGTCTCTCTTTTCCTTTGTGTTACCACAAAGCAGATTACGTGAGCGATCCGCCATTGGTACCGGGACGCACAGGAAGCAAATATTCTGTACGCTTCTAGTAAGCTTGTTTCAGATGATATGGGAGTGTGTGTGATTGAATGTGACCCACACACGACACGCTGGCCAGCACAAATGTTTCTGTGGTTTCTACGGATGGCAGTGGCATGCAGGTTTCTTCTGACGCATGTTCTTGAGTGTGGGTCTCCCAACTTTCCCACTACTGGGAACGTGTATACACCCACTTCCTTCACAACAAAGTAACACTATCTGTTATCTAGACAAGTGGGGTTAAATAATCGAGAATACAGATACAAGTCTGTGCACCCCCTGGTGAAGTGCGTAACCAGGGCAGGTTACTTGATAGTGCACGAACTACGATGCACAGTGAAATAGGAACATCCGCTACACGATCAACTTTGCTCGGATGTTACCTTTAAGAGCATGACTCTGTATGTTGTATGTTTAACTATTGTGAGCTATATGTTGTCGTGGTCCCAACCCCCCCTTCCTAATTTTTGTTCACAGGTTTTTTTCCAGAATCCGGAAGAAGACTATTACACAAATTTTCGTGGACCACATTTTGTGGTTCCAATTGACACAGTGATCGAGGGTAGGGCACGCGTGTGTGCACCACCCTTAGCGTGTGTGCACCACCCACATTGGTCCTGACGAAAACCTATAATACTACCATGGTTGAAACATGTAGACCCAATTTTTGAAAAACACATAACATACAACGTTATTTTTAATACACTACACTACACTTCTATGTAACACCAAAGCCTACCTAACTAGACAAAGGTGTCTCACTTTACTTGTACCAGGTGTCCAATCACTCTGGAATAAAGTCTACGAGTGAGTAGCTTTGGACACTTTTTAAACCACTCACGTTAATATTCCACTGCACATATAAAAGAAAAAACTACACGCTCCACTGTAATCAGGTGTCTAAGCACACCCTGTTGGCACTCCGAGGCAATAAATGCAAGCAAGGGAGGTAATACGCAAGGGCCCAATGGGATACCTATTGATTTATTTAAATCTACCAAATCCCTATGGTCACCCTTGATAACCAGGGTCCTACAAGCTAGTTGTGCTAAGGGCTTCCTAAAAACATGGTCTGAGTCAGTAATTATTCCAATATTGAAAAAAGGAGAACGTGATAATCTGGCATGTTATTGCCCGATATCACTATTAGACTCCGTAATGAAGGTCATGGCTAGAGTTGCTCGAATAAATTACACTCTTGGGCCGAAAAAAACAATATGATAACCGATGTACAATATGGCTTTAGACAGTGGTTGGGGACAAGCGAGCAAGTCCTGAACCTAAACATCTTGATAGGAAAATACACAGGCTAAGGGTGGGAAACTTTACGTAGCATTTGCAGACTTAACTGCTGCATTCGACTGCATAATACATAATAAATTATGGAGTATATTGAAAAACATGAAGATTGACCAGGTCATAATCCAGTTCCTAAAGCAACTATATTCTGGGGCCTCAGCTAAGGTGTGTTACGGTACAAACAGTGAATACACCGGGCCTTTTGCCTTAGACAGGGGGGTGAGACAGGGGTGTGTCCTTGCGCCGTTCCTTTTTACCCTATATACCAATGCCTTAGAGCAGAAGCTTGAAGGAGCGGCGCAGGATACCCCCTATGTCAGTAAACGCCCGATAGTTTATGCGGACGACGCAGTCCTGATGGCGCGCACGAAGCTGGGTTCGCAAAAAGCCCTTAAAACGTATTCCTGCTTCATGGATAACTTAGAACTGAAGTTAAATGCTAAAAAAAGTTTGTAATGACATCTGGGAAAGGAAGAAAGAAATGTAACAGCATACCGCGGGGGGTTAATAGGGTAGACTCCACAAACATTTTTACATATCAGTGTGTTTTATTTACAAATTCAGGCTCATGGGGCCCGGCGGTGAGGTGTAGGAGCCTGTTATTCCTGAAGTCAACTGCTGCCGTCATTAATTTCTCCAAGAAAATGGGAAATAGGCCCCCTGCTATACTTCTTGAGATTTATCTGGCCAAATGTATTAGCATTGCGATTTTTGGGTCGGGCGTGTGGAGCTACCATGATGTTTCTCTAATCCAACTAGTGGAAAATTCTTTTTTAATATTTATTTTAGCTGTTCCGGCTAGTTTTCCGGTTTTTAACTGTCACAGCGAGCTGGGTATTTCGTATGTCTCTGATATTATAAAAATGCAACCTGTATTATTATGACATCGTGTATAGACCACTAGAAGTGCAAGTTTAAATAGAGAAATAATCAGGGACGCGATGAATCTGGATCATGCTGGTAGAATTACGTGGTTGAACTATGTTAAAAAAATTCTTTATGACATAGGACATCCTGACTACTATTTTTCACCAGAGAAAATGTGTACCATCCCTAGAAACGAGCTCAAAATAATTTGTCTATCCCACTTACAGTCTCTCAGAGCTGGCTTGGAGATGAATAAAGGGCCGGTAATCCAACATCAAATGACCCTGATTATGTTCAACATTCAACCCTACCTTGTATGCTGTATTAAGGGATACAATAGATATCTCCTGACTCGATTCAGGTGTAATAGCTTTCATCGACTTGTCAGTTATCCAAAAGTTAACGATTGGTCCAGAGAACTTAGCCCTTGCCCCTGCGATAAAGTGTCACCCCAATCTATTATTCATGTGATACTGTTCTGTAAATTTTATGCAAGGGAAATAATTATATGGGTTCTTCCATTACTTAAACAAGCAGGTTTGAGGCAATGTAGACCCGCTTTTTTATATTTACAATTTGTAACTATTTTTGCTATGTCTGAATTTCTGAAAAATATTTTTAGAGTTAGGAAAAGCCCAAATGAATTCAATGGATGTGATTATTGCTCGGCCACTATTACTATGTAAGCTAACTGAATGCACAATATGCACTTTACACTAGATAACGTATAAAGATCATATCAAATGTTTTTAAATGTTTTTTATGCTTGTGTATACTTTTGTGATTTTAAACGCCTAAAATTGAATAAAGCTAAATTTGAATTGAATAGTTAGAGGTCATCCCTTAATCCATTTTAAAGTACAACTTCATATATTTATGGGTGGACTTACATACTTCTACATTTTTGAACAATCTACATTGTATCAGCACTGGTGATACCAATAGATGTAATGATGTATTTTGACTATCAAGTAACAATTCTCTATAATTTGACGTCGATACGGGGACTCATTAAATAGGGACATTTTGAAAGAATACATTATTTTAGCCGCAACTGGAGGTTAGTGCGTTCTTTCATTCCTCTCTTTCAGATTGTCTTGCTATTCTACTTGATTTGATTTAAGATAAGACATTTTCAAGTCAAGCAAAGATCTGGAACATAGCGGCGGTATGATCGTATAATTCAACTACACCCTTACGGATTGTGGCAATTTACAAATGTGGTGCTTTCTGTTCTCTATTTCTAATTTTATTGTATTTGTACACACATCTATGTTAGGGTCTCGGTACTTTGTATGATTACCAAAAGTGACCAGAATCCCAATCTTGGAAAACTATTGATTACTGTTTACATTGAACTATAATTCATGTTTAGGGAATTAACGAACCTACAATGTTCAATAACAATATTGAATTTGCTTTTGTGGAAATGTGACATATTTCCAACAGCTTTCACTTAACCACCGGCTAATGTTACACATTTGTTTTCCTTTTTTCAACTGGAGATTATAGTCAACAGGTAATTTGGAGAATATGTGTTCCCATTGGTAGGCTATACATTTGACAATGTTATTAATTGGATTATCATTTCTTTAGCATGCATCCTCACTCTAAAACCATCCTTATGCATTTTAATGTTTAATGTCCATTCCTGCTGTCACTTTGTATATTTTTTTAATCTTGTTTAATCTTGTTTTTCCCAAGCGATGTCATGGAATAGTGGTGTTCTAACTGTATATTCTGTCTGGATGTATTACATATTTGATCATGTTAATTGTTCTGTCTGGTTTATGTGTATTTATGTTTAATTCATGTTACATATTGTAAATAGCATTTGTTTGGTACATATTTTTAGCCCTGAAAAAGTCAGTATGTGGATGAAATGCGTTGTTGATCTTGAATTTTAACCATTGAAAAAAAGGAATAAAGAACATTCACATCTACAATGAAAACTTACAAGTGTTTTTCTCGTTTCTGTTTGGGAACCTTTTGGCACACCGCTTATTTGTTGTCTTTTTGCATTTGTGGATTACAAATAAGTTCCTTTTACATAAATGTATATGCTTGAATTCTGGGCCACCCTCTGTTTATTTTGTTTTAGTGGTATTCATGCCACTTTCTTTTTGGGACACATGGAGTTCATGTTCCAGGCCCCTTTGCACCAGTGGAGGAAGCAATAGATTTTGCCTAGATAAGGTATCTCAGACTGGTGCGGGATTCTTAGCATTGACTCTCCTCTCTTTTGAATCTCAGAAAGAATGTAGAGAAGTGCAGAAAGAAGCAACATAAGAGCTGAAAGAGGCACAAAGGGTGCCGAAAGAGGCAAGAGAATTGCAGAAAAAAGCAACAGAGGTACAGAAAGAGGCAAGAGTGGTGCAGAGAGAGGGTAGAACCTGATCCACCATTATTGCACCAGTGACCACACCTATGGGAACACTAATGTGGTATGCTTGAATACAGTCGCCTCCATGTGCACTGTAAAAGGCAGGCAGCAATGAAACTTAATAACTGTAAATGCAACCCCGGACTAAACAAACACATTGTGTGTACAAGAATGCCAGCCATCAGGTAAACGCGCATATCACCAAAGGGACTACATATCCCATAATAACTCTTGGGGGACGTATAAATGTCAAAAGTATGTGGACATACAACCCTTAGGAAAGTCAGAGTCATTACATCACTAAGCCGGTGACAGTGTAAGTTCGTGAAAAGACGGTGAATAATGGTCTTTTGAAAAGAAATGCTTCCATACTGTTTGTAGCAGCAGCACTTAATGTAGGTATAACAAAGGCACAAACACGGGGTCGGAGGAGACCAATGAACAAAGTTTAGGTATGCCAGACAGTCCTCACTGCTTCCGCATCAGTGTCCGCGGTGCCCAGTGTCCAGAGGCTGCAATCTCCTAAGCAAGGCATTTCTAGACTTGGGAAATGCAGACCCCGCGCTGCGGGATCCATGTATTCCAATTGCTGTTATCCTTGATTCACTTCCCGGCACACTCTCTGGGGGCTACACCACTAGCGCACCCATGCTCCTCCAAGAAAATTGCAGTGCATATATATATATATATATATATATATATATATATATATATATATATATATATATATATATATATATATATATATATATATATATATATATATATATCCATACACGTAATATAACACGTATATATATATATATATATATATATATATATGGGAAACCGGTATCCCGTGTTACTCTTGCATCTGTTCCACTGCCTTCACCAAGGGACACAGAAAGGCAGCACTCCTCACAACGAGATCACAACTGGTTGTAGCTCCCTTGGTCTTTTTTTGCATTGCATTCTTTCCATATAAAATGCAAAGTGCAATCAGTGCATCAGGAGAAAAAGCGACCACTCGTTTCAGCCAGATGCATTAGTCTGGGTATAAAGTGTAAAGTGCAAAGTTTCTTTAAAGATGTAGGCTAACCCGTCCCTCCACCATAAAAAAACTTTGTGGGTTGTTAAAAGAACATTGGCTATTATCTTACGACAACTTTATGCACAAAACAAATTTGGTATTATAGGTAAAATCCTCAGTACCATGAAGGGGGTGAGATGAGGGGAGGGAGTTCCCTTTGGGGAAAAGGTTGTCAAACTGTCATCAAGACATAAACTTTCTTAATGCTGACTTATCAGTTCTATATGTCAAGTGCACGTGCTTTTCTCTCTAAAATGTCAAAAATGTGTTAATAATCTGCATAGATATTGAGAAAGTGCAAATGACTTCACTCTTTGAAATTTCTGTGTTCATCTGTTCGTCATTAAGAGTAAAGTGAAAATGAAATGAAATAAATATAATACTATGAGAGAAAAAAGTGTGTTTGTTCATGCAAGGTGTTTTAAAGTACACAATTACTCCACTCTTTAGATTACATTTTTTTTTCTGTGTTTGATTAAGAGTAATGAAAAATATAAAAGATCGAAAGGCATAACTATTCATGTGACACCTCCCTCTACCTGCTGATATTTGTTTGTGCAATTTGATTATTAAAAAGGGCAAGTTTCACAAGAAGTTTACTGTCTCTAGATCATTTGTATACCCAAAAGGTTATTGTGAAGTGCCGATCCAGTGGGGCGATTATGCATGTATTATTGATGCCTGACCCTAAGAGTGTTGTATAAGTCATGCAAGAGAAGAACCCCTTCTCCTCTACTTAAAGTGCAAAAGTGTCCAAAATATACAGTTCATAATACATGGTTTCCTCATCTAAAATAGTCAAATGCAAGTTTATAAGGAGGTATAAAGTTCTGCATCAGTGTTGCATCCCCATGGGATCTCTGTTCCCATCATAATTATCCATTTAACTCTGCTTTTAATAATGTTAGCTCACGGTAACCACCTCTCAGGTTCCAAGGAATATGTTCTTTGCCATAAAAGGATTGATTATCATGATTGCCTTCATGATCTTTCCATACATGCTTTGCATTGGCATTGGAGAAGTCTTTGTTGTTAATCGCTCTGAGATGCCGAAGAATACGTAGTTTGAGTTTATTCACTGTGCTTCCAATATACTGTTTTCCACAGTGACACCTCAGAGCATACACTACATGTGTAGTCTCACATGTGATTCTTTCCTTGATTTTGATTTTTTCTCCTGTCTGGGTGATTATTCTTGCTGGTTTTGACCATGCTTACATGCCTTGCATTTTCGGCATTTAAAGAAGCCCTTCACTCTTAATCACTGGATTTTGTTTCCTCCCTTTTCAGGTCTCTGGAAATAGCTGTGAGTTAGCAAGTCCCCCAGACAAGAAGCTTTTCTGTAGGTGATACTAAGGTGGTCTGAAGCATAGATTTTTAAATCTTCATCTTTAGTAAGTAATTTCCAATGGCTTTGTAGTGCGTCTCTTATCGCATTACTCAAAGAATTAAACTGTGTGATGAATCTTATTTTAGCTTCTTCGAATCTTGCCATTTTGCTTCCCCATAGGTCTTTTTGGATATAGTAAAGGCTCTCTCTTCTTTTTCATGGCCCTTGTTTTCGCGTTGTCCAAGGCCACAGTTGGATATCCTCTTCTCAGGAATCTCCCATACATTTAATCAACTTGTGAATAGGACTCGTTGTCTTTTGAGCAATTTCTTCATGCCGGTAGAAACTCCCAGTAAGGAACACTTCATTTGAGATAATTTTGGGTGGGCACTGTTGGCTGAGAGATTGCTGTTGCAGGCTGTTGGCTTGCGGAAGAGAGTCGTACATATTTTTCGGTCCATAATGTAGATATGTATGTCATGTTGGTTGGTACTGTAGATGAATTTAAAATGGAACGCCTTGTTGTTAGGAGACTTTAGAAAGGAATTCAATTATTCTGTTGTACCATCCCAGATTAAAAAAAAGTTGTCTATATAATGCACCCAAAGTATCACATTGTCCATTAGTTTCTTGTTGGTTTCAGACCAGATGTGTTCTGCTTCCCAAAGGCCCATCGTTAGGTTTGCCTAAGTGGCTGCAAAAGATGTACTCATTGTAGTCCCTCTGCTTTATCTGTAAAATGTCTTGTCAAAGATGAACACATTGTTCGTAAGGCAGAAACGCATCATGTCTATGATCATTTGGGTCTGGCCGAGTTCACTCAATGATTGTGATCTCAAATAAAATTCACAGGTCTTTATCCCATCATCATGTCTGATCAATGTATATAACAAGACCACATTGATGGTCACCATTGTGTAATTTTCTTTCCAGGGAATCCCTCCAATCCAATTTAAAAATGTCCATTGAATCACGGATATATAAGGGTACATTTTCTACATAGCGAAAGAGGAAAGTGTCTAGGAATATGGGCGTCCAGGATTTTATAAATCCTTGTAGACTTTTGGAAAGACATAGATGGTTGGAATGATAGGTTGAGTTACTAGATGATACTCCAGTTCATCATCATCTAACAAACCATCTGTGTGCTATGAAATCTGGTCATCATTTAGTTGTCTTTTAATTTCAAGGAAGTATTTTTGGAAGTCCATCTCGATAATGTTACCACCCTTGTCTGAAGGTTTTATGACAATATTGTCATCCATCCATAGATGTTTTAATGCCCAGTTGTCATCTCTAGTCATGTTGTTTTATCTTTGTTGTTTCCCTTTCTCTCCTTTATGTATATGGCCAGAAGTTGCTCTGTCATTAGTTCTTGGAAAATATCTATCCTATGCCATCACTCATACAATGGCTGAGCAGCAAGGCACAGAATACAAAGACGGACTAAATATTGAGAAGAGCAGGATACTGCACATGGACAACTGGTAAAAATGATTACAACATTTTAATGTGAAGGAGGATATTACAGGCTGGTGTGCAACTAAGATACACATTCAGTACAAAGAGAAAACAGAAGTTTCTAACTAATCACTGAAGGAGCATGCATTTGCCAATTTTTAGAATGACCCAATGCACTCTGAATGGGTTGTGGTTCAAAGGTACTGCAGTGCCATCTGGCACTGCAGTACCTTTAAATCACAGCCCACCCATACTGTTCCATCCTATTAGATCAGCGACAATCTCATGCAAATGGTACAGCATGATCCTTACATCTAAAGTATAATGAAGAGACAGTATACCTTTTGTTGAGGTTTAACTTTGAATTCAAACTTGATTGGAATGAAAACTAAGAAAATAGCCTGATTACTGTTTACAAGTGAGCAACTTTAAAAAATGAGATAGTCAGACATTGTAGTCTGTACATAAGCATGATAATTTGTATATAGATTTTTATTATAACTGTCTGAGAATCAATGAAAGTTGATGGCAATTGAAAATTTCCCTCTTGCTTATGTGTGCATAATGATTCCTGAATAATGACGACAAAAAAACTTTAAATATGGCCCAAAAACATTTCTTTTGAACTCTTCTGTGCGGCTACTAAGGGCAGCATTTTCTTTGCTTCTTTGGAAATCTTGGAGTGAACTAGAGTATTGTCACATTTGACCAATATTATTTTGGACTATGGAAGTGTAGGTGGAACATTTATTTATCATCAGTCCATCTGGCTCCCCTTTTTTTAATGTCTGATTCTGTTCAGTAAGGTAAAGGAAAACATTTGCAATCATTACCTGTCCCTAAAACCATCCTCTCCCCATCCATGTAAAGGTGATATATGCTTTTTGATCTCAGGTTTGTCTACTGAAGCTAAATTTGTAAGAATAGTCTGGCAAATAGAACGATCTCTTAATTGATAAGAACAGTTTGAAAAAACTGTGAATGCTCTTTTTAAATACTGACCTCCTAGGATTCTTTCCTCAGGTTATTTTTCCTGCAAATTTGATAACTGTACTAATATTTCCTCTATTGAGAAAGCCTTACCTTAATCCCTATGATTTAATCTATCAAGGCTCTATCACGTACTGCATAACGTGGGCAAGCTTCTTGTAAACTCCAAAGCAATTCAATCCCAATATATATTTATATGTCATCCCCTCATCTTTAATTTTCAATCAAGGCTAAATTTTGATTGTATCCAAGAAAACAGCCATTGTTGGTGATGGATGCTTCTGGACTCAACAGTGGTGTTTGTGAATACTTTATCTGCATGGATCAACAACAGGCATGTGACACAATTGGCAAAGAGCATTATCTGTCCATTCTATTAGCCTACATGTGAGTCATGTGCAAAGTTCATGAGTGTCAACTTTCTCTTCTATAAAGCTATTCCAGTGGTGAGGAAGCCCTCACCTGCTGTGTGATTTATATATATATATATATATATATATATATATATATATATATATATATATATATATATATATATATATATATATATATATATATATATATATATATATATATATATATATATATATATATATATATATATATATACACATATGCAGCGGCGTGTGGATCCAGGCCAACACATGTTGGGACATCACATGTTGTAATAGGAGGCCCGTCACTGTATGGGCTCTCACAAAGGACTACACCAACCAGAATGCAGCAGTGCAGATGAGCCCCAAGTGTCTTCCACCTGTGAGACGTAGGAGGGCCAATAACCATGTGACTGGGAGTGGTCACAGACAGAACAACTTAGAAGGAACGCCCCGGAAAACCAAAGAAACAATCTGAAATGGGCACTGATGAAGCCATTGTGGCGGAAACGCATCAACCCTGTGTTTCCAGAGACTCTTGAATGACAGCGCTGGAAAGACAATAAAGCTGTTCTTTTCTGAACCTCGGAGCAGTGTCACACTCTTTTCGTAGGAGAGGTGAGAGTCTGGTTGGTATATATATATATATATATATATATATATATATATATATATATATATATATATATATATATATATATATATATATATATATATATATATATATATATATATATGCAGATTATGAACAGGGGCGTATTTTTACTTTCGCTAAGAAATTTGAAAATATAAAAAGAAAAGCACTAACAGCAAAAGCCCCAATAAGTACTAATGTTACCCTGCCAGCACAAGTAGTGGAACACTCTGAAAGCTCTGACACTGACGTGAGCTCCTTAATGAGCAGTATTGATTCGGATGAGATGAGTTCAATAACAGGCCACTCCTCGACATTGAGTGGCTTTACCCCATCGGAGGAATTGGGATTTATGATAGAGGACAGGCGGCAAACATTGAGACCAAGATTTCCACTAGTAGGGAAAAACGAAAACAGCTAAACAAATGCCGCAAAGAAAGGAGGAAACAGAGAAAGCTACGTGAACAAAAAAAAAAGAGGAAGGGGAGCACCTCAAATGAATTAAACTCCACCTCTATTACAAGTACAGTGACTGATAATACTGTTATCAATCTCACCGATTTGAATTTAGATATAGCTGAAACCCAACTTCTATCACTTGGTTTATCCGTTTGCTCGAAAAATGATTTTAAATACATCCAATCTAGGATAGATGTATTCAAGTTTATACGCAAGTTGAAACTAATGAAATATTACAAATTGAATAAAATCACTAGCATTGCAAACACTGTACTGTCTGAATCCCTTCTGAATAAGCAGTTATTAGCTTCTGATGTCCCATTGTTGAAAACTGTGCATGTAATTGTTGTTTCAGATAACGAACCCCCTGTGTCCACCCAGACTGTCCTAGAATCTTTAGGGACAACGGGTAGTAGTAGAGCCATTAGTCCTTTTAGTCCGCAATCCACATTTGTTCCGATGATGCCTAGGGACGCAATAGATGTGTTCAGTGACCGCATGATAGAAGACTTGAAGGATTGAACAAATCTATTGCTAAAAAACATAAACGTAGAAGCTATGCTGAATTACGTTATTCATAACTCATGCGTAAGATAAATGATCAAGGTAATATCATCATGAATAAGGGGGACAAAGGGGGTAATATTGCGTTATGGCCTCGTGATATGTATATTTTGGAAGCAGAAAGACAACTGAATGATCTGTCATGCCATGCTATAGGAAATCCTCATTTAATGAACTCAATAAGGTTAGGGAGCTAGTACACAAACAATTAGCTCAGTGGAAACGTGATGGTCTTTTGTCTAAAAATGAGTATCTATTTTTGAAATATGACCACCCCATTACTCCCACTTTGTAGCTACTACCTAAAATATACAACAGAGTTTCCCCTATACAAGGGCGTCCTATCATTTCAGCACAAAACAGTTTACTGGAATCCATTTCAAAATATGTAGATTTCTTTCTACATGGCCATATGGAATCATTGTCATCCTATATTAGAGATACAAGCAATTTTCTAAGCAAATTGAAAGAGGTTATTTGGAGACCAAACTACCAGTTCATTGTAATGGATATTTGCTCTTTATATACCTCTATTAAACATGAGGATGGACTACATGCTATTCAGCATTTTTTATCTAAACGTGACATCAATTTTTATGAACACAGTAAAATGTTGGTGAAAATGATTACTCTTTGCCTTCAGAATAATTTTTTCCTCTTTAATAACGAGGCCGTGGCTATGGGTGCATGCTTCTCCCCGAACTACGCGTGTTTTCACGTGGGCTGGTGGGAGGATTGTGTCCTGGGTCGCGCCTTGGATGTTGATGGGAGTCTAGAATCTTTGGCGTTTCATAGATGATGTGTTCATAATTTGGCAGGGGACAAAAGACAGTGTAGAACAGTTTGTCAGCGATATTGACAACAATGATTTGAATTTAGAATTCACTGCCAATATCAGCAATGAGAAAGTGGAATATTTAGATGTGGAGGTATATATTTTAAATAACAATATCCAAACTAGACTCCACAGAAAAAGCACAGCTGGAAACTCTATTCTCCATGCCTCCAGTGCTCATCCTCATCATTTGATTAAAAGTATCCCCTATGGGAAATTTTTGAGGATCCAACGTATTTGTACCAATGAACAGGATTTGGATAAATGTCTTAATGAATCTTTTCAGAGATTCTTAATACGTGGTTATAAAGAGAGTGATTTGAATGATGCACTTAAGAAAATTATTTCCACTACTCATAAAACCCCCGTTCAAATGTTAGAGGTTAAAAGTGTCCCTTCTAACATAGAAGTGATACCATTAAAAGAAGATATGAAGGTTAGACTCATTACTACTTATAGTAGGCATGAACGTAAGATCCGGACTATTTTGAAATCTAACGAGCCAATTTTAAAAACTGATATAACTTTGGCACCTCTATTGGATGAAAATCCTGGTATCACTTTTAGGAGGGCTCCCTCCATGAGAGACATTTTAGTTAAGAGTAGTCCAGAAGTAGTTTGTTCATCTAATTGGCTATCCAACCACACAGGATTTTTTAAATGCAGTTTGTTCAGAGCTTGCAAATTCGGATGTAACACTAGGGAATACAGAGATGCTTTCAAACAAGAGACCGTTAAAATTAAAGGCATGTTCACGTGCAAAACAGATCATGCTGTTTATGTTTTGCAATGTTCATGCCAATTACAGTATGTTGAAAGCACTAAGCTTCAGGTCTACAATCACATCCTTCAACATCTTCGGGCGATTGTCAACTCTAACCCTAGTTACCCTGCGGCACGCCATTTCAAGCTGGTACAAGGAAACAACTTGAAAGATCTCAGTTATTTTGTCAAAGATGCTGTGCCCAAATCTAAGAGGACAGATGACAGAGAACGCAAGCTCAGGCAATTGGAAAGCCAATATATTTTACTTCTTGACACGAAGATCCCTAATGGTCTGAATATGGGGGAGGATTTGCACAATTTCTTATGAATATAGGTGTGGTTTTAGATATATTTATATATTTATTATAATAAATTTAATATGGTAACCACGATGCTGTCTATATATATATATATATATATATTTCTTGGGGCAGGCTTGTCCCACTATATTGAAGTTTGATATAAATATGTAATCATATCTTCCGTTGGTACATTGTTTACACTGCAGAAACTGAAATGGAAACATGGAAGTGCTAATGAATTATTGGAATTCTAACTTGTGTTTTGCACTGATACATGTATTCTTGAGTGAATCATATAATCCATTTTGGGATGAGAATTTTAACTGTAACTGTTTGATTATATGGACAAATTATTTATGGTCTTGTAGAGTCTATGACTCTGGTACTTGTGAATTTTGCACGTGCACTTTAAATATAATAGGGTGTTGCCACAACAATACTTTGAAGTGTAGATGCTCAAAGTAATGATTCTTTTTATATTTACACACAATAATCTTTTCACTGGATACAGGAGTTCGCATTACTCGCTCCGATATGGACTTGATAGTGACATTTGACCCTGTGTACGACCATTTTGAGAACTTAAGATTTTGGGCACTTGCCCTTGATTGTATATTACTATTTATAATTTATTGTATTTGAATTTTTGTATAACTTTTGTATACCAATTGTAACTGCTTATTTAAAAGCTATAGTATGGTTGTCCTTATGGGTAGTCTGATTACTGTTTCCATTATAAAAATGGGGGCGGAGCAAAGACTTTCTACCTGTATTTAATCTCGTTGGTTTCTGGTCTCATCATTTGATCAAGACTGGGTTGCCCCGGTCGAAACGCGTTGTGCCACCAGATATAGAGATATAAAAGCACTATCTCAATTTAACGCTGGAGTGGTCTGTACCTGATTGCCGTGCTGCTTTGAATTTGCTTCACTTCAGGACTTTGGATTCCTATATATATATATATATATATATATATATATATATATATATATATATATATATATATATATATATATATATATATATATATATATATATATATACTGGCAACTGTCAGGAAGCGGAATCACGGACATGAAATAAGCTGGTTTGCAGTTGTAGAAAAGCTGATTTATTTAGACCATAGGGTGCATGTCAGGAGACGCGTTTCGGACACCGACTGTGTCCTTGGTCACTCAAGTTGTGATACAACAAACAGGAAATTTAAACATACAGGCACATCCAAAATCACGTGATCGGCATGAGAATGAACATGAAGGAAATACTTCTCATTTAAAGGACTTCTATTAATGTAAGTAAAACTGTTTGCCCTTTTGATGTAACAGTTTATATCAATATTAGTTATTTTGAAAGACACAGGGCTATATAATGTATGAACAGTAAAAACATTGAACATTTGATAAAAAACATGTTCAAATACATAATTGATAATATTCGGTAATGTGGACATGGAACTGTCAATATGCATAACCATTTCTCGTTCAATATTTCTGTGAAAATACGCAAATAATTATAATTGTATGTGCAAATACCGCTGATGTAAACAATTGATTATGAAGAAAAGCAGCATGTTGCTTCAATGTGCAAATACGCGAATATTAGCAATTGCAATGCAAAAAAAAAATTGCTATGTAAATGGTTGATTTAAAAAAGCATTGGTACCAATGGTCCATAAATGCTAATGTAAACGGTAAACAGTCAAAATATCGAATTTTTAATTTCGACCTACACTTATATCGAGTTGCTAATATCGATGGGACAGAATATCGATGTCCAGAATATCAATGGCCAGAATATCGACCCTAAGGTAAGTAATATCGAAATTACTTATATCGATAGCATATATATCGATGTAAGTAATTTCGATTTACTAATATGTGTTAGAAATTTTAGTTAAGTATTTAAATTAATTGTTATAATATGTTTTTAAGTAAATTATATGTTTTACTACTGGAGCGGGTTGTGGGTTTTTAGGGGAATAGGGTGGGAAGTAATTTATTTGTAATTAAATAATTATTTTTTGATGATTAATTTATTTTGCAATTAAATATTAATTGGCAATGAATTATTTTAATTAATTAATTGATTAATTAATTGATAATTTATGTATATTTTTAACTAAATTATATGTTTTACTACTGGAGCGGGTTGTGGGTTTATAGGGGAATAGGGTGGGAAGTAACTTATTTGTAATATTAATTAATTTTGGGTAAAGGAGTATTTTTAGGGTTCAGGGTCAGTTTTCAGTTCTTGGGTAAAGGGGTATTTTTTGGGTTCAGGGTCAGTTTTCAGTTTTTGGGTAAAGGGGGATTTTTAGGGTTCAGGGTCAGTTTTCAGTTTTTGGGTAAAGGGGTATTTTTTAGGTTCAGGGTCAGTTTTCAGTTTTTGGATAAAGGGGTATTTTTAGGGTTCAGGGTCAGTTTTTAGTTTTTGGGTAAAGGGGTATTTTTAGGGTTCAGGGTCAGTTTTCAGTTTTGGGTAAAGGGGTATTTTTAGGGTTCAGGGTCAGTTTTCAGTTTTTGGGTAAAGGGGTATTTTTAGGGTTCAGGGTCAGTTTTCAGTTTTTGGGTAAAGGGGTATTTTTTGGGTTCAGGGTCAGTTTTCAGTTTTGGGTAAAGGGGTATTTTTTGGGTTCAGTGTCAGTTTTCAGTTTTTGGGTAAAGGGGGATTTTTAGGGTTCAGGGTCAGTTATAGGTTTTTGGGTAAAGGGGTATTTTTAGGATTAAGGGTCAGTTTTCCCTACTGTTGCACCCACTGGAGTGGGAATAGTAATTATTGTTAAGTAAGTATATATTATATATTATTTTTAAATATTGTTTTTTTAATTAAATATGTATTATTATTTTTTTTACCATTATTACATATATTTAAATATGTTTAAGTAATTAAGAAGTATTATTTACAGTATTTTTTATGTTATTTTAAATCCCAAAAAAATCGATATATTTGACAACGATATTTTTAACATCGATATTATTTTTATGATATTTTGGTACTTACCATGTTGTACATAGGGCGTCGATATTTTTGCTATCGATATAATTACGCCGATATTTGTGTAGGTCGAAATTCTGTCTGTCGAAAATCTGTCATAGATCCAATGTAAACATCCGAATGTGCAAAAAACGCTATTTGTAAACATTACATATTGGATACTAAAATCCTCATAAGTGCAAAAGCAAGCATACGCAATGATCAGAAAGACAGAGTCTTATACCAAAAAATACGGTAATTATCTGTTCGAGTCATACTATTCAAAAAATAATTAATAACGCCATGTGTACATATCTTAATCAGAAAAAATACCAAAAATCCTATACCATATCTACACGTTAACGGACATGTGCCTGTTCGATACTTGAGGATAGTGAAGAATATGACAATAAATGTGAAAAAAACAATGTTACAAAAATAATGGAAAAAAAACCCTACCCAGTCTTAATAATAAAATATGGGAAAGGCAGCAGACAACATGTTGAGCTGGCATCCATTTGTCCAAATGCAATATCAATATCATAGTTCCAATACTAACAATGATAAATAAGCATCTAATAGAATCCCTCCCCCTCAACATATAGTAGATCATGTGCCTGTCAACGAATCAAAATTGCCTAAACAGACTTTCATAGTAAGATTGCGATTCAACCATGATAAAAAGTTCAGTAATTTAAAAATATTAATCTAGGAAAGCACAATTCATATCCATGATTGGCCAATTTCCGAGAGATCTGTAAAGGGAGACATAAACTTAGGAAAATAGGATAAGTCGCAGCCCCTTAAGATTAGAGAAAATTGTACAAATCATCTCCTGTATTCAACCCAGAAGGAAACTTGGTATCCAGTTCTATAATGTATTTAGATTCTAATTGACGCAGAGATTTTTCACGATTCCCTCCTCTCTTATTGGGGGTACTGCGTCAATCACAAAATATGGTAGACACTTAAGATTATTTTCATGTTCTGCTTTAAAATGTCTAGCGACAGGATATGCTGGATCTGAGTGAGGCGAGGGGCCAAGAGAGCCACCCAGGGACCGTGGTGAGGCTCCATAGGTTGTGCGCTGTGCAGTGCGCACTGTACTGAGGATACTGGGGAAAACAGAGGTAAGCAGAGAAACTACCCCAAGTTCTGAAAAGCTCTGAAAGTATCTGCATTAACTGTTTTAACTGCATTAACTGCAATAATAGCAAATAACTGCAAAGAACTGGGAGAACTGTAACAACTACAGTTGTAATTGATGCTGCAACAACTACCTCCTACCTCACCTTACCTTACCTTGCCTTTGCCTTTGCTTTTGCCCTTTCACTACTTTCCAAACTCAATTCGAGTTTTGTATTAGACATAGGATACTAACTGTCAGGAAACAAAATAGCTGCATCAACTGTCAGGGTGTTGCGTGCTTATCTAGGTTCCTGATCGATACTGTGACCTTATGCCCCTATTCGGCTATAAATCCATTTATTCCCTATATTGGCATAACCGTTCAAGTGCGATTTTCTGAAAAGTCATCTCTGGCCTCACACGAACAGAGCCACATTCCAGCATGACTCTCTGCTACTTCCTTTGCGACCAATTAGTGCAATGACAGAGCAGTAGTCACTATCTGATATTCCTAGATAACACTCCGAGTTCTTCAACAAGATAAAAACTCAGCAAACCTGGAAATCCCCGCTTGCTATGTTTTGATTAGTAATGGAACTCTAATGAGCAACTGATAACTGTCACTTCCTAGTGACATCTTTAATTGACGTCTTATGTCCAGCAAACTTGCGTCAAACCCGGCACCTGTCAGGTATAAATATTACCAACGTTGCCTTAAGCAATGTTCGTTGCCTGTTGCTGATGCCAGCTGCCTGCATGACCCTGTGTTGGTAAATCTAGCACTCTGTCGCTGCAGCCTGCTATCCTGTGGTGGTGAAGCTGCTGATTACCATTATCGCCGCTACAGCGCGAACTATGGTGCAGTACGCTTAAGGAGCTGAACAGCCGTCCTCTGCGAAGACATCCAGCAGATTCCAGCTGCCCGCGGACGCTGTCCCCCCTCCTTCCTCGACGCGCTGAAGAGACCCGCTGCCTTTCTCGTGCAGAGAAATCCAGTCCCGGCGCTTCCGGTTTACCCTCGCGGGTGACTGGGATATCGAGAGAGACCCCTGAAGGAGATACCAATCCTCCATCATTCTATTCAGAGGTATGGTGTTGACTAAACCCTTAGACGAGAATTCTTGAAACAAACCTTGGCAAAACCAACTTAACTTAAAGCTACTTACTTACTCCCCTTTTCACGTGGTAGGCTTAGGTCAGGCACACTAGGGTAGGCTTAGTTAGAAGCACCAGTTGAGTATGTTAGCCTAATGTATATATGACTGTATATATGTTTGATTACTTTTAAACCATTGTATGGCTAAGAAACCATATCAATGCTTTTACAGTTCTATTTCGCAATACTTATCTTACTGTACGTACTTTTTATAATAACAGTTATTGCAATTGTGGCAATACATTTCTCTTGTACGAGAAGAAAGACTGTTCAATAAATGTTAACCTTTATTGATACACGCCCGTCTCTCTATTCTCTACATCTCGTGAAAGTAAAACTGCACTAGACTGACTGAGTGAAATCTATGTCTATTGTTTCACACGACCCTAGAGATTGACTCTTGATCTGAGGAGCAAAGTTGTCATGTTGCACGGTTGTTGGAAAGCTGAATCCCTTCTTGTCTGTGCCAAGGAAGCTGATCACTTCCTATGCAGAGAAGAAAGTTTCCAGTGACCTCTGAGCTAGTTGGTAACACAACCCAATTAAGTTTAGCATAGTCAGTGGAGGCCTGGAATATCTGCAGTTCCACGTCGATACTACTGTTTATGTTATTCCAATGCGCAGGGCCTAGTGGGAAACTAGGAACTACACTACATGGCGCCCTAACTTTTGGTAAGGCGATAAACTAACGCAAGACTTATAGAGTAACTCAGTCGTGCATATTTCACACCCTTTCTCCCGTAAATACTCCAATAGACGTCTGGAGTGGGTGAAAGGTTAAAATCCGCCCGACCTTAGTAGGAAGAGATTCCTATGTAAAGCTCTGGTTTATTCAACGTTGAAGGATACAGTGTTCCAAAATATTGTGCACCTAATCTTTGTCTCCTTGGAGACCTACTCTGCAAAACCTGCATTTATACAATGTCAGTAGAAAATAACGGAACCAATGGGGCCGCAGCAGATGCGACTCAGCAAGGTCCCGAATACACAGACCCGGGTGCTATTATCATCCCGGTCCAGTTAAGAAGATCTATAACTTTAAAACTTATAGAAAACGGACTGACACCTCAAGGTGGTACAGTAATTTTCGTGATAGAGGCTCACGAGTATCGGCAGACAGAGGTATTCTATTCATGGATAAACTTTCCAGAGGTAAACGCTATAACACAAGAGTTTCACTATTACAAAATAGAGAAACCTCCGGAAGAGTACACTCCTTTCGAGGAGATTGAAATTCCACTTAAATTTCAAGAGCACCTGCTCTGGTTTAATGGCGCCCTAAAACACAATGATCACATAACCAGGCTCGGTCCACTAGGTAGACCAGGAGCCACGTGGCCGGTTCTAGCCAGCTACACACCACATCCTGACATTGCAAAAATGTCTAGAGAAGAGCTGTTAGTACAGCTAAACACATTAATAAAAATACATAGGCAATTAGTCCAATATGTAATGCGGACGGCAACAGTCCAGCCAGCTGTTAATACACCACAGCTGACCCCTCATCAGGGGAACACAAATAAAATGACACCACAGAACATACAGTCATGTCTTGGTAAAACACCCGTAAAACGGGAACAAATTCCTTTCTGGTTAGCACAGAAAATCACTCAAATAGAGGCAGTATTTCCTGATACTACCCCTATTGAGAAACACAGAATCTTGACCATCTGCCTTCCTATGGGAATCGCACCACACGTGGAGGACTGTGACACTTGGGGTACAGTCTTTGCTTCCATTTACACAAAAACACACGGTGTTCCGTCTATGGCGGTAATACCAGAAGTGCTAAAACAGATTCAAAATGAATTCGGTCCGGAGCCCGCTTTAAATCTAGGTATGAAATTACTGAAAGATTTCAAGCAGGTCACGGCTATATTATTAGCCAACATAAAGGGAGAAGCAGCATCTGTGGCGATCCGCCAGAAGTTGAGGGAAACAGATATAAAAGATCCTGTTGAGCTTGCAAAAATCATAGAAAAGTGCTATGAAGAATTAGGTAGAGACAGCTTGGGTGGGAAACCAGTTAAGCCCCAACTGCTCGAAAATCCTGAAAAATTATTTATTAAAAATAATTTAAATACTCCTAAAAAGAGCTGGGATGGAAATAAACAATCCACTCCCAAGGAAAAAGTTTTCCAGTCCAGAGGAAGGTCTCCTCGACGGAGCGAAAGAACTCCGACTCGAGAACGCCAGTCTCCCCAGAGGGAGCCCTCTGAGAAAAGATATAACCTTAGAAATAGGGATAATCTGAAAAAACCTGATAGATATCAAAGTATTGATACACGTCCCTCTCGATCTTCTCCACAGAATTCGGAAAGAAGAGGACGGTCAGACCCAGGAGAGCACACCAAGTCCAAAGACAAGGAACCTGCTCAAAATAAGAAATCTCAATTTCAGAAAAAGAAGGTAGCCAGTATTAGAGTAATCAACCATGCCGAGAATACTGAGGACACAGTTGAAAAACGGGGAGTGGGCATTGACAATGTTGGACAGTGCAGCAGAAATCAGTATAGCGCGCAAGATCTTGATGAGTCATCTGGAGATAGTGGACACGAATGAATACATTCAGGTTGAAACTGCCGACGCCAGACTTAGCGAGCCCCATAAAATATACGAAATAACTTTGCGTATAGAGGGTGATAAGACTAGGAAAATTAAGGGTCTATTTTGGGATAAGCTCTCAAAAGGCTATGATATTCTGTTAGCTGAAAAAGATTGGCCCCCAGAGTTTGTCAGGGAGTGCCCTCGTGGCGAAGAAGTGATTATGCCTGCCTTCTCGAATCACATTCCGATTCACAAAAAATATACATATGCAAGGAAATGGGCAGTGGCCCAGGCACCTGCATTGTATAAAAATCATGTAGGATGGGATGAGGATTCTATGCCTCACAAAATCCAATTAAAAAGTGAACCAACTGCCCAACGGCAGTATCCCATAAAGCAAGAAGCTAAAAAACAGGTCAGGGAGATCTTAGATCAACTTGAGTACCAGGGGGTGATTGAAACATGCACCTCTCAAATGAACAATCCTTTGTTTCCTGTCTCCAAGCCAGACAATTCATATCGTCTAGTTTTGGACTACAGACATCTTAATACATGTTGCAAAACTTTTGCAGTACAAAACTCGCATAGTGCAGCCCTAATGAATAACATAGTTAGGAAAAAATACAAAACGACATTAGACATTTCTAATGGTTTCTTTTGTCAAAACATTGCACCGGAAAGCAGATATTTGACCGCTTTCTCCGCATTTGGGTCACAGAAAAAATTCTGTCGCCTCCCACAGGGGTTCAAGAACAGCCCAGGACTATTCTCAGCTAGAGTAACAGAGTTACTACAAATCTATGATGATGAAGCATTGTCTTACGTAGATGATATTTATCTCACAGACGACGACTTGGATACTCACTTGAAAAGAGTGAACACCATTATACTTGGGTTCGCAGCAGAGGGTTACAAATTCAACTTTAAAAAGTCCCGAATTGCCCATCTGACAGTACTGTTTTTAGGGTACGAATTATCAAGTGAAGGGAAAAGCCTAGCGGACAACTTCTTAGAGAAGTGCGCTGTACTCCAAGCTCCAAAAACGCTGAAGAATTTACAATCCATACTAGGTTTTCTGAATTTCGGAAGAACTTACATACTAAATTACGCAGAGAGGGTTAAACCACTCTACGAACTAATAAAACCTGATTTAAAACAAATCAATTGGACTCAAAAACACACAGAAATTTTGAGATCACTGCAAACAGACATGTTAGCAAAAACAAAATTAGATACACGTGACAACACGATCGATCTTGTAATCCGAGTCATCCCAGGAAGATGCGGATTCACATACCTAACCTCTAATGAGGGAGAAAAGGTACCAATTTCAATTAAATCTCACTTGTACACACAAGCAGAAAAAGCATTCAGTCGCACAGAAAGAAGTGTGAACGCAGTGCAAATCGCATTAGCAAATGAACGAGAACTAGCACACGGCAAACGGATTAATATCCTTACAGCGGAATCCGCCTTCGAGGCGCTATTCAGCCCAGTAAACCTGCCTACAGTGTCACTGGATCCGAAATGGATACAGTGCATAGATTCTCTAGGAGCGGAAGACGTGAAATACTATTTCGCCCCGCAATTTGAAGAACTGAATGATTTAGAATATGAAGAAGAATATCCTCTGCCAATCGAAATTCTGCCTCTCCCACAATACGCCTGTATAATCTATACAGATAGCTTTGTACAGCATTTCAACGTAGAGAGAAAATCCTACGATGCAGCATGTGCGATCATTAAAGGTCGTTGGCTGTGCGGTAAATTCAGACCGAAAGTAACAAAAACTGAATCTGTAAGAAAGTGTTCGGTTCAAAGAACTGAAATCAGATCTTTAAAGATGGCGCTCGAAAATGCAGAACGTGAATTCCCGACACTTATAGTGTGCGATTCTCATTTTTGCGTCAACTCTTACAACAATAAACTGCAGAGATGGATCGAAAACGACTACAAAGATGACACAGGTGCCACAATAAAGCATAAATTGCTCTGGAACGAGGTAGCTCTTTTATACAAAGAACTACAAAAGACTCACGTGATTCACGCACAGAGTCTTCAACGTGATGGCGTTCACGTTGCAGGGAATTCATTGGCTAATACAGCCAAAGCGGAAGCAACTAAACCGGCTTCCGTAGCCACAAAAAAGCGTACAGATAAGTACATAGACGGGGAAACCATGTTGGCAGTAAAAACGACCGTAAAAGGCGACTGTGCAGCACTACCCGTAAACTATCCACTCAATTATGCATACATAATCGATGCAAACTCCGTTCCTTTTGCTCGAATCCCTGGAGTGGGGGATAGAGTAATTCCAAACACGAACAGGAGAATATTTTTAATAGCAGACGCACACATGGGTTTGGGTCTAAGGCACAGAGAGATCAAGGAATCACTGACTGAATTACAATCAGTATTTTGGTGGCCGGGAATGAGTGTAGAACACCAAATATATGCAAACAACTGTGAAAACTGTAATAGGGATCGCAGTAGCGAACCTTGCTACCGGCTACCAGTCAGAAAGAGCGTAACGCTGCCTACACCCCATCCTGCGTCCTATTAACAGTTAAGACGAAAAGCACTTAAAAAATGAGGCCTCCAGCGCTCGGCTGACGCTAGAACGGTTATAAAAGATTTGCGAGTCTTTATCGGCACATACGCAATTACCACGTTCCATTCTGACCAGGGTCCTGCTTTCAGCTCTCGAGCCTATAAGGAGGCCATGGCCAGCATGGGAATTGGGTTGCGGTATTCTTGTCCATCGCACCCCGAAGGGAATAGTGTGGTAGAGAGAAAAAACCGTGACGTAAAGCAATCTATAACAGCGAAGGTATTAGGTTCAGGCGCTGGGTGGGTCAAACATTTAATAAGTGTCCAGACTAGTCTTAACAACATGCCAAGAAATTCTCTAAAAGGTTTCAGCCCATACGAACTATTGTTCGGAATTAGAATGCGCGTTCAGGACCTCGATAGTCAGATGTCAGTGGTACAAGAAGAAACAACGCACTTTGATGTAAAAGACCGTTTGGCTGTTTTACAGGAACTGAATGAAACAAGAAAATCATTAAGCAACATAAAGTTAAAGCAACAGCCAAGTACCACTGACGAGGCACCACCCGCAACAGCCCCAGCAAGGCCTGTCTGGATTCCAAAGATTGGGGATCTAGTCAGAGAAAAGATCGCGGTGAAGAAGGAATTTGGGCCTTCTTACAGAAAAGCAGTACCTGTCTTAGCAGTCACCGGAACAAGATCAGCTGTGCTACCGCCCCTTGCTGGTAAAAAGGAGAACAGAATCGTGTCTATCGATCTGGTAAAACCACAAGCATGTGGCCTATAATCAACAGTAGGCCCAGTGGACTCCCAAGAAACAACAGAATACCCAAACTTGCAACAATCCAAGAGGTTCAAACTGAAAGACTAATCACATTCGATCAGCCTGCAGTGCACAATGAAGGACTATGCAATAATGCCATGGAACTCGTGCCTCTTGAAACACAGATTGAAACAGTTCGTCAAGAAACAACACCAGTCTACACTAATGTGGCATCAGAAAGTGCTACCGAGAGACAGATTGAAAGAACAATCCCATCAATTGACAGAACTGCCTCTGGTTATTTCATCAACTTCGACAACTTCTCTGAAGATTTAAATGACCCCGAAGTGATGCCAGAAACAAAAAAGTCTTTTAAAGAAAAAGCAACGGAACTCTTTCATCAACTGAAGGAAATCTACCTCATTTCCCCTTGGATAGAGTTCTGGTTCGGTCTAGGTGTATTTTTCCTCCTGCTTTGGCTCATCATGGTACTGTGTTTGGAAAAATTCATTGAAGGAAAATATATTACAATGGACACAGCAAGTCAGAACATCAACCTAGTCCTGAAACCACACAGATCATCCCACGTGAAGAAAAGAGAACTGTCAACAGTAAATGTCACAGCAATTCCAATACCTGGTGGGGTAGTATGGGAGAAAACAGACTATGAGATCTATGGTCCGGTCGAAATCCTGAAGTATCCTCATCAACTAAAGGTTTCCTTAAGTGACTTTGTGACACCAAGTACATTCTCTGATGATTGGGACTTTAACAGTATTAATGACATGATGTCTGATTTAGTAATGTCAGCTAGATTCACAGATCATGATTATTTACAAGGTTCATCTAGTTATGAGCAGTTATTCTGTTACACCCACTATGGGGATCATTACTTGCATAAATCTGCACAGCCTAGAAATGTTTTTATGTATAATCAATGGGAACATTGTGCTACACCACCTAAAAGCAGTTCTAAAGCATTTTTTGAGAAATTCAAATACTTCTCAGGGTTTAACACCAGTGATGCAGAAACGTTTTATTACAAACTGTTAGATAAAACAGGAATGAAAACAATGCTGACAAATTCTAAATTGATATATTCAGAAGCATTTTATGACAAAATGATGACATTTGGTTTTGATTATTGGAAAAATAATATTGAAACGAAAACGATTTGGGGTACAAAAGATTGGCAGGTGCAAGGCATAGAAGCACTATTTAGAACCTGCATGATACCTGAACAAATGTTATTTTTAAAATGACACAATACACCAAACATCTTGTCTTGGCCTAGCTAAGAACAAAGACCTTAAAACACCGTCTATACCAAAGCCAATACCTGAAAATGCAACAGCTGATATTGAGTTAGACGTGTCACAAATTTTACATTTCAACAGAACACATCCTAATTGGAAAAAGTGGTTAATCTGGCCTACAGACACAAATAGCTGTCAAGATAGATTCCTGAATAAAACACAGGGGTTAAAAATGACCAGATTAGACTCTAGATACTCCCAGAGACAACATCCAGGGATTATAACAACATACAGTGTAGGGAAACTCTGCCTAGAATGGCTAACTACATCCACACTGGCTGAAATTAAGCAACACTTGTCTTTATTAAAAGATGGTGCTGATTTGCGCGATTTCATTCTTGGACCACGCAAACAGCGTCAAAGGCGTTTCATAGCGACCAGCATCTATGCTGCTTACAACGAGGCTTGGAAAGTAAAGCAAATTGAAACTGCTGAAAAAATACGAGAAATTGATCGTATTATTTTGGAGAAAACACTTTCTGTGGTAGACAATGGGTTAACGACTCTGTCTTCCAGAATATATTCTTTGGACAATATTGTATCCTCTGCCTTTGATGTGATAGACAGAGATTTGCTAATGTTACAACATGGCCAGTCTCAATTACGCTCTATTATAGAATTAGGCTGGACGCTGCAAAATCTTCGTTCAGGCTATGCGCCTTGGCGTTTAATCAACACAACGTCATTATTTTACAGTTTTAACCTTACTGATAAACAGATCAGTTTGGCACAGAAAGGAGCAGACTATACAATCCTGAGCATCGAGAAACTCGAGAGATTACCATTGACAATGTCAGAGAGTCCTGTCATTGAATGGATAATACACGGAATTATCACAATTCCGATAACAACTTTCCGATTTCATAAATGCCTTGAGTACATACCTGCTGGCCAATATGAACAATTGGGTAAGGGATATGTAAAATCCGAATGGAAATTACCATACACTCATTCTAGCTATAGTGACAGCGACAAAAATGTATTTCTTAGTGGTGACAACTGTAAACACTCACTAAGCGGTATACTTTTGTGTCAGGGTATTAATTTACACGGAGCATGTGATGGAAATTCAAACAACCTTTCATGCCACCAGCTAGTCACACCTGCAACTCAGATAGAGCCCTTTTTTACGCAAGGACGGCTACTGAGGTTCATGACCTTTTATCAACAAATTTCCCCGTGCATTTCGTAGAAATGTTCAGCCAACTCCTTAACATGTCTAGTGCAACAAGCATCCCAGGCATATTTAAGACAGTCTTTACGGGACTGCTAACACCCTTCCAGGCAATTTTGGGAATCTTTCCTAATTTTGTGCACTCCATTTTTGGCGGCATACCATTATTTTTGGGACTCGTTGCAGGGATTCTATTTTTGACCCTCCTGCTACGTTATGGCAAGCCTCGGCTCAGACATAGCTCCCATGGGAATGGAAGAGACAATCCTAGCAATGCGCTACCGGGACAGGATAACTAACGTCCTCGGATTGGCCAGGCTGAGAGATCTAAACATGACCTGGTTCCTTTCATTCAGACCGATATGGCAAAATTACATTTTACCTGTGCTACGGTGTATGCTTTGCGGCGATGAATGCGTGTTGGACATCTGTCTTTCACTTCCATCAGCAGTACCAATGGACGTCGATACTTTGCTCAGTCCAATAACGGCTCACGCATTGTGTTGTCCCCAGCGGCTACCAATCCTGATGACGGCATTCGTGGAGACTCCTGTACTACAACCAAGTGGTAACAGTGGAGCGAGTGACAAAAGCAACATCATCCAGGTACAACGTTCTGTGAGCATTGCTGGTCCTGCCTTCGATGACAGCAATCATTCTCACACCTGCCAAGTTACAGCGCTATCTAATTTGGTTGAACTATCACCTGATTTTGTAGACCAATTCTTTGCGAGCCTGTCTGATACGATGTTCTCACCCATAGAGAAACAATAACTTTTGAGAAGCTTTCCGACACACAGCGTTCCCATGAACTCTGCATTCGGCCTTCAGTTTTGATCAACAAAAACTGCCAAGAGCTTTGGAAATCTATTTTCTTTGAATTGGACAATTTTTTTAATATTGACCCTTTTTTGGCACGAACAATTCTTTGCTTAATGTATAAACTATTCTTAGAGAACAGAAGCTTCACACTTCTATTTCTAAACACATCTAGAGACATAACAACATAACACCAGCCTCTAGCACACATGTTATTACAATGCATTTTTATGTGATGATTTATCTCGCATTTCTTCTGTCAGAGATACTTCATGTGTAATTCCTTTCCTTTTGCATAATCGTTCATTGATTTCATATGCAATAATTTTTTGAATGATTACTATGCTTTAAAAAACGTACAGTACCTAAATTCCATGTATTACAAGTACGCCTATTTCGAATGCATTTATGTATTTTGGGGTGGGCAATGTTACACATGCATCTTATTGCTTAGTTTTAGTAATTTTGATTGACATGAAAACGTGGAGTGGGTGTTGCGTGCTTATCTAGGTTCCTGATCGATACTGTGACCTTATGCCCCTATTCGGCTATAAATCCATTTATTCCCTATATTGGCATAACCGTTCAAGTGCGATTTTCTGAAAAGTCATCTCTGGCCTCACACGAACAGAGCCACATTCCAGCATGACTCTCTGCTACTTCCTTTGCGACCAATTAGTGCAATGACAGAGCAGTAGTCACTATCTGATATTCCTAGATAACACTCCGAGTTCTTCAACAAGATAAAAACTCAGCAAACCTGGAAATCCCCGCTTGCTATGTTTTGATTAGTAATGGAACTCTAATGAGCAACTGATAACTGTCACTTCCTAGTGACATCTTTAATTGACGTCTTATGTCCAGCAAACTTGCGTCAAACCCGGCACCTGTCAGGTATAAATATTACCAACGTTGCCTTAAGCAATGTTCGTTGCCTGTTGCTGATGCCAGCTGCCTGCATGACCCTGTGTTGGTAAATCTAGCACTCTGTCGCTGCAGCCTGCTATCCTGTGGTGGTGAAGCTGCTGATTACCATTATCGCCGCTACAGCGCGAACTATGGTGCAGTACGCTTAAGGAGCTGAACAGCCGTCCTCTGCGAAGACATCCAGCAGATTCCAGCTGCCCGCGGACGCTGTCCCCCCTCCTTCCTCGACGCGCTGAAGAGACCCGCTGCCTTTCTCGTGCAGAGAAATCCAGTCCCGGCGCTTCCGGTTTACCCTCGCGGGTGACTGGGATATCGAGAGAGACCCCTGAAGGAGATACCAATCCTCCATCATTCTATTCAGAGGTATGGTGTTGACTAAACCCTTAGACGAGAATTCTTGAAACAAACCTTGGCAAAACCAACTTAACTTAAAGCTACTTACTTACTCCCCTTTTCACGTGTTAGGCTTAGGTCAGGCACACAGGGGTAGGCTTAGTTAGAAGCACCAGTTGAGTATGTTATCCTAATGTATATATGACTGTATATATGTTTTATTACTTTTAAACCATTGTATGGCTAAGAAACCATATCAATGCTTTTACAGTTCTATTTCGCAATACTTATCTTACTGTACGTACTTTTTATAATAACAGTTATTGCAATTGTGGCAATACATTTCTCTTGTACGAGAAGAAAGACTGTTCAATAAATGTTAACCTTTATTGATACACGCCCGTCTCTCTATTCTCTACATCTCGTGAAAGTAAACTGCACTAGACTGACTGAGTGAAATCTATGTCTATTGTTTCACACGACCCTAGAGATTGACTCTTGATCTGAGGAGCAAAGTTGTCATGTTGCACGGTTGTTGGAAAGCTGAATCCCTTCTTGTCTGTGCCAAGGAAGCTAATCACTTCCTATGCAGAGAAGAAAGTTTCCAGTGACCTCTGAGCTAGTTGGTAACACAACCCAATTAAGTTTAGCATAGTCAGTGGAGTCCTGGAATATCTGCAGTTCCACGTCGATACTACTGTTTATGTTATTCCAATGCGCAGGGCCTAGTGGGAAACAGGGAACTACACTACAAGGGAACAATAAAGTCAGACCAGCCTAAAGGAGCTTGTGGTCTGGCCGGGTTCAAGGAGGTACATTGGTTAAAGGAGGTACAAATAAGCGGAAGCGAACCTCCAAGACACTTGAGGGCTCAAGGGATGAACCATCACCCAAAACGAGGCCGGCAAAACTGAAGGATTCTTCCCTAATTGAATTAAGAGCAGAAGCAAGTATTTCAGGGATGCAAAGCTGCGGGCAGCCTTCAACTTCGGAAATCATCAACAAACCAAATATACTAAAAAACTGCCAATCCTCCTTCCAACCAAAAATATATTAAAAATTCAGCTTTTTAAAGAATGCAGGGGATGCTATCTTTTCAAACGTGAGAAAAGTACAGGGCCTTCAATCACCACTTCTGCCAGAACAGCCAGCACAGCCAGTATGTAATGTAATGTAATGATGTCTTGTAAAGCGCCTGAATCACCCCAAATGGAGTATCTGCGCGCTGTAGACCGCTGGGAAACCCGTCCTGGTTTTTCCCTGTGAGATGGTCCCTACTGAGTATCTCAAAGGTGAAACCAGGCATCCCCGGCGTATGTGGGGGGCCGTTGTGGAGATGAGGCAAGCTAATGCCCAGAGTTGCCGAGTGTGATCCCTGGTTAGAGTAGGCACCGAGGCGAGAATTATCGAGTACGCTGACCCTGGTCCGGGACCCTGCCGCGTCGTGAATTGAACCCTGGTCCCGGGCCGTCCTCTGCTTCCGGGTCTGCCGCCTCTAACCAGTGAGCCACACCACTCCACTACAGCTGATACAATTTACTAGTGCACATAGAATTAATGATAAAAAGAGAAGTTCTGGCACAACTAATACTATGTCAGCCATCAGCTCATTACAAATTACATCAACTCCAAAACGTAATAAATCTCGGATGACACATGACACTAATACCACAGGTAAGGAGCAGATAATTGACACTGGATTAATCCAAGTACACAGATCTATGGAAGCACTAGGAACATTGGGAGTATATATAGAGGAAACATTAAACCTCAACAACACCGTTTGAAGCAAAAGGTCGACGCAAACAATTAACAATACTGTAAACTGCGGCACAACTTATGTACCAACGACATGTGTATTGCGAAGCCCTGACCAAACAACGGCAAGAGAGGAATGGAGAGGATTCGAAATCTCTCAGGCAGCTCCAACGCCATCTCTTCAACAGAATGAACAAGCGACAGTTCCAAACCCAATGCTAAATAAAGTGGGAGTAAAAGAAATAGGGGGCAAGCAAACGATTGACTCTGTGGAAATGACAGAAATCTCTTCATACCTGGGAAAAGAAGAGTGGGAAGATCTCATGGTTGCATATTCCCAGATTAAATGCAGGAGCGAGCCCTCAGGGAACACTTATATTGAACGTAGCCAAGATCAACATAAGGAGTGGGAATGTAAAGGAGATTAAAACGTGACAAAAAATCCAGTAAACCAAGAAGAACCATTAAAATATATAAATCAGACAAATGCGGGACACTCTTGACAAATATTTCAGTGCCCATAAACCACCTTGAACCGCACCCCCATCACGCTGCCTCCAGATGCACACCCCTGATCGCAGCAGCTCATACATACACCCCTATTTTTCTACTCACTGTACCTATTGCGCTGCTTATTTATTACACATTGTAGGCGGCAACAACATGCGCCCACTGGTAGCCTCAGTACCTACGGGATGATGCCTACTCAGGACTTTAGTCTGCAATGATCATGTTAATCTTTCCCCTCTTTCCCTTATTCGTTTTTTATTCCTTTCACTGCGAACAAACCGTCATTGGACTGTTACTTTCATTAATTTATGATATGTTAATTTTATTCTTGCTTATTGTCGTACCTATGTATGCTTTGCTTTGAACAACCAATAAAAACTTTTGAAATGAAAAATATATAAATCAGGAAAATGCTTGGCCTAGCTTGCTAAAAACAATGCAATTCTTGGTAGAGGCTCTCCATTATCAATCCGATAAAATGGACACCCAACTGACGCTATTCGATACTTTGGCTGTCTTTGTGGTTGCCATCGACAGGAAGTTGGGTCCGTTAAATACACTTTTACAAAATAAATATGACCATTTGCAAGGTAGAAAGTTAAGTTGTGGATTCGGTCCTATCATTGACAAATTACCCTCTCTCCCAGCAACGCTGAATGACTTGGGCGATCAAATTAAAAAGTCCACGAAGGGCCCAGACGAAGAATCTTGGCGAGATTTACGGAAGATGAAACATGTGATCCAATAAACACAGCACCAACTAAAGCTAAAAAAATGGGAGGCCATGGGATAAAGGAACCAGGCTCATACTACTAGAGATCCAGATGCTAAAGAAATCAAAACACCGGAAGGCCAGCTGCTTGAAGACCTACTGGAGGATAAAGTAGACAAACCATTGAACGCAAAACGAAGGCGAGCAAAAAAAAGGAAAGGCCGTAAACAAAAAACAAACCTAAACCAAGAAGGATTCAATAGTCTTTTTGGGACGTCAGAGCCACCAGTACAAAGTGAACTAGAGTCTGAGGGGGTATGTAAGCATAGGTTGGTCCCCTGAACAAAATGCAGTAAGTACAAAAACAGTAAAACAGTCCGCCAACAAAGTGAAGGGCGTAACTGAGAAAACGCAAATCCTTGGGAATACTAAGAATAAGGAAGTAGAAGCTACGCTTCAGAAAGGGACCAACTTGACTTCCCAAGTAACAAAAAAAGGAAAAACACAATCTAAAATTGAGCAGAACAAATCACAAAAGAGCGATACTAAAATCTATCCCACTGCCAACAAAACAACAATCGGTGAAGGAACCTTGGAACCAAGGCCTGAGAACGAAACGGTCCAGCGGACACTGCCTAAAATGGTATAGAGTCAAAATATCAGGTTTTTATTATCGACTAGACATAATATCGAGTAAAAAATTTAGAATAGACATAATATCGACTAGACAGAATAGAGACTACCAAAATAGCGACTAGAACATTTTATTATCGAATTGAATGGACATAATATTGAATCAAAAATAGAGAATGGACATAATATCGATTAGGTAGAATATAGACAACAAAAATATCGAATTTAAGGTAAGTTAATATTCATTTTTAATTTTTGTGTGATATAATTCTGTAGCGGGTTGTGGGTTTATAGGGAAATAGGGTGGGAAGTAATTTAATTATAAATAATTAAATTTGTTATTTTATTTATTGGTATTTGTTTGGTAATAATTGTAAATTAATTATTACTTTGGAAATAATTAAAATATAATTGGTAATTAATTTTGATTGATTAATTGATAAATATGTTAATTTTAGTAATTTATTTTCTGAAGCGGGTTGTGGGTTTATAGGGGAATAGGGTGGGAAGTAATTTAATTATAATTAATTAAATATGTTATTTTATTTATTGTTATTTATTTAGAATTTAATGTTAATTATGTATTAATTGGTAATTAAGTAAAATATTATTTGTAATGTATTGTAATTGATTAATTGATAAATATGTTACTTTTAATACATTATTTTCTGTAGTGGCTTGTGTGTTTATAGGGGAATAGCTTGGGAAGTAATTTCATTGTAAGTCATTAACATTTTTAAATATTTTTTTTGTGTCTAATTTTTTTATTTTTATATTGTAAATTAATTTATTGGTAAATAATTAGTATTAGTAGGTTAATTTTTTATTTGTTAATTTTTTTGTAATTTTAATTGATTAATTAAAATATTTTATAAAATTGTAAAATATTTTAATCATTTTGTAATTGGTATTAATATTTATGTTATTTATATTTATATATGAAGTATTTACTTTCCCTACTATTGCACTCACTGGAGTGGGAATAGTATTTTTTTACCCTACGCTATCCAACGCTTTCCCTACTGTTGCACTCTTTGGAGTAGGAATATTCATTTTTACCTCTACGCTATCCAACGCTTTCCCTACTGTTGCACTCACTGGAGTGGCAATAGTAATTTTTACCCCTACGCTATCCAACGTTTTCCCTACTGTTGCACTCTTTGGAGTTGGAATAGTAATTTTTACCCCTACGCTATCCAACGCTTTCCCCACTGTTGCACTCACTGGAGTAGGAGTAGTAATTTTTATCCCTACGCTATCCAACGCTTTCCCTACTGTTGCACTCTCTGAAGTAGGAATAGAGATTTTTATCCCTACGCTATCCAACGCTTTCCCTACTGTTGCACTCACTGGAGTGGGAATAGTAATTTTTACCCCTACGCTATCCAACACTTTCCCTACTGTTGCACTCACTGGAGTGGGAATAGTAATTTTTATCCCTACGCTATCCAACGCTTTCCCTACTGTTGCACACTCTGGAGTAGGAATAGTAAATTTAACCCTCTCGCTATCCTACGGAAAAAATATTGTATATGTTTTGTTAATAATATGTCTATATATATATATATATATATATATATATATATATATATATATATATATATATATATATGTATGTTTTAAAAAAAAATTAAGTTACATTAATTATTTATTAATTTTAAGTTTATTTAAGTATTTTAAGTATGTTTAAATTAATTGTATTTATTATTATTTTAGTTTTAAATCACTTTTAAGATATTTAAAAAATTCTATATTTTGCCTGTCTATATTTTTTCCTATCGATATTTTGGAGTCGATATTTTTGTACTTACCTGTTTGTAGATAGGAAGTCGATATTCTGGCATTCGATATTTTTACCTCAATATTTCGGCAAGTCGATTTTTTGACTGTCGATATTCTGTCAGTGATCCGCCTAAAATGCCAACAAAAACAACAAGGAGTAATCTTATAGAGACAACCGACTGCAAACTGCCCTCTATTTTACAAGTGACTACATCTATACATAGGAGGACGATACAAAGAAATGAAATATATGTACCCACAAAAAAATTGGGAATTACTCTAGATGTCCCAGGGCAAGGAAAGGATGGCCAAATGTTCAATTTAAGAGGACAACAAACAATTCAACACACAGAAAGAGATGAAGTAGCAGTGTCCATAAATCAGGCAACCCTGTAAGAAACAAAAGGTCATGAACCTACTCAATCGAACAAATCAAACAAAAAGTCTTGGGCCCAGGAGACTCAACAAGCGCATAAAATGCAATATGGCTGAGTCCAGATTATTTTTCGAAAGGCAGGCATGGCATATTGGACAGAGGCAACATCTTACGGCTGCTATCTCACATTCCCTCCTTGGAAGATGTGATATCCGTAGATCTGGTTTCAATCTAATTCATAGCTGAAGATGCATCAAACGGCGAAAAAACTAAAGCAACATGTATAACATCATTAATTGCACATAAAATACTTGCAGAGTCTTAAACATTCAAAAACTGGGGGATAACATTAACTCCTTACATAAAAACAAGATACCCAGAATTATTAATTCCAGTAGCTACAGAGTGAGCACAGGCTTCTGCAGTCAGGCATGGAAGATCGGTACTCAGGGGTGCAGTAGGGACAAGTGAAGTAAGAAATTTGCGACATCACAGTACTATCAGAAGTACCAAAGATGGGGCATCATCTCCAACAGGACTAAATGACCTAAGATGGATCGCCAGAACAATAAACACCCATGCAAATTGGCAAACAGGCTCACATTTACGATCAACTGAGGATAATCACTTAAGAATATGTTCATGGAATGTCAATGGTCTGGCCTCCAAAATGACTGATCCTGACTTTATCAACTATATAAGGTTGTTTGACATTTTGGCATTGCAAGAAACATGGCAAGCAGACCCCCCCCCCACCCCCCCCCCACCCCCCACCTTTACGAATTCCTGCGTTTTTTTACTGGTTCAACTCGGAAGGCGAAATACGGCCACCTTCAAGGTGGTCAAAGAAGTTGGACCAACTTCCTCTGATTCAATGGCAGTCAACCTTTACATCTCACAATCAGCGGGGGGAACTAATCTCTCCTTGATCAACGCCTATGTCTATCCAAAAAGGAAATCAAAGGCAGCTATAGAACTATGTAAGTTCTTGGAGGATTGCATACAGGAATTACCATCAACAGATCTTATCATCACCAGGGACTTTAATCTCAATCTTATGTGAATCTCATCAGATGATGAGAACCTAATTCACAAATTCAGCCTGGGACAGACCAATCCAAAGGAAATTGCAAATATTGAAACAGACTAAACTGGATAAGCAGATATTACAGGATCTCGAATTATTTAACATTAGAGCATTAAATGGAAGATTTACTGGAGATAACGCCCCAGCTAATACTTTTCATTCAACTAGAATCAATACAACCCTGGATTATACTTTTATCTCCTTATCCTTATTTCAACACATGGTTTCATTTCATATAGGGGAAAAAGCAGACATTGATCATTGCCCCCAATAAACGGTTCTTGATAACATCAAGCCTAAATTCGAGTTATCAACTGTGTCCAAAGAGTCAGTCCATACAATTAACTATAAAAGGATCAAATACTACTCTACAAGACCCAATTGGGTTGCAGCAGCATGAAAATGTTTACATGACAGCATTGTGTCGAAAAAATCAATCTATCCTACAATGAGACAAATATGGTACAATACTATGGATATTGCAAAACATGACCAGTTACGGAATTAAAAGGCATTGCTGAAAAAAAACAAAATGGGAAGCCAACAGGTCTGTGGAGGAAAACATATGGGCAAAACTACATGTAGATTCCAAACAGTGATGGTACAAGATTCTGGAGAACAATGAGCCAATTTTTAAGACCTATACATGAGGGAGTTTTCTCTAATATCACAGAAGAAGTCTGGGCATGCCACCTTAGAAGTCCTTTTAATCAGGATAAAGACTCTTATTTGGAGACAGAAACTGTTAATGTGAACGAAAATTCTGTCAACATAAAATCACCGACATTTCATAGGGACACAGGTAATCCAGAAGGCCCTGCACCAACCACAAATGAAGGAGAGTCAAGTTTACAAGTAATTATCAGGCGCCAAATCAAAAAGGGTAAAAAAGCGGGGGCAACAGGCCTGAATGGAATTCCGCCCGTCCTTTATAAACAAGAGGAAAAAGAATGGGCCGTAGCACTTGAGCCATTATTCTTGGAAATAAGGCACTTTAATATATTGCCCAGCTCTTGGAAGGGCTCAATCATCTCTCCCATTTTTAAATCTGGGGACAAGTCTCATCCTCAAAATTATCATCTAGTTGCCCTTATGGATAACGAGGCAAAAATAATTGCAGTAATACATTTAGAAGAACTGCAGAAATGGGCCACAGAGAAATCCTTAATTCCAGTAAACCAGACAAGGTTCGCCAAATCGGTGGGGACAACCTCCAACATCTTAACAATGGGCATGCTAATAGACAAAGCTGAAACAACTAAAATGCTGACTTACTTTTGTTTTATAGATTTTAAGGCTGTATTTGACCATATTAACCAGAACATCTTGTGGTCCAAATTAAAGAGATGGGGGATACCAAGACCATTTTTAGACCTGCTGATCAACCTGCACAGGAAGACGTGGATCCAGATAAAGTTGGGTGATGGTACACTCCTGTCAAGATGAATAGCAACCAATAAGGGTCTTAAACAGGGCTGTGTCTTAGCTCCCACACTGTTCAATTTGTTTTTAGGGAACGTAATCCCGATCCAAAATTAGGAGGTTTATTAATACTGTGTCTTCTCTATGCAGACGACATAGTCCTAATCGGACATACTAAAGTTGGGCGACAACATCTTGTGAATGCAACACAGCGATATTCGGACATAAATGAATTGACAATAAATTTGGAGAAAACACGGACGATGACAATCAGTAAGAAAAGGAACAAGTCACTCACCTGCTTTTGGAATAATGCTCGTATTGAGGATACGACAGTATATAATTATCTAGGTGTAAAAATTGATAACAGTGGCCAGTTTACTGTTCAGAAAATGAGCATCAGAGGCAAAGGCGTTGCCACAGCAATTGCTCTAAAAGCATTAAGCAGCAAACTTACCGGCCCGTCTCTCCTGCCTCTGACACAAATGATACGAGCTAAACTGTTGCTAACAATAACTTACGGGAGCGAAGTACTGAGAGGTAGAGATGCCAAGATCCTGGACAACACAGTTACAGCTGTGTATAAGATTATTTTTAGCTTGCCTAAACAAACCTCTCCAGCTCAAATTAGGCTCGAGTTTGGCACCCAGAAACAGCTCCCGGTAAGACAGGGGGCATACATAACTGTTTGGGACAAAACGCGCAAAAACAAACTAAGAACCTTAAATGACTATTTATGGAAGGAATTAGCACAACACACAGCCTCACCGGTCGCAAATTACCTTAAAAGGAGCCTGTCGAATCTTGGCTTACATCAGATTTAGGACACTCCCACAAGCCATATTACGCTTAAAAGTTTGGTCAGGAAAACAGTTAAACATCTCTCATGGGTTGAAGACAAGGCATCACTTGCAAAAAGATCACACGGCTGGATGATCCTAAACACATATTCCACGCAGAGCTACCTTGATTTGGGCTACTCAAAAATAGTTAAAATGAAATTTTTAAAGTACAGGCTTGGTCTGTTACCCTGTATTTGGCACCTTCCGCACTGTTAAAGGATAAGGTGGGCTCCCTCTGTCGCTTATGCTGTACGGTGCCTGAGGACATGCCGCATTTGCTGTGCTCCTGTGACAAATTGCTGGAAGAACGAAAGAATCTGCTAAAATACCATTTTAACTGATGTGGAATTCGCACACCAAGACAGGCAGTTCTTGCCTGCTTCGCACCCCACGATCCTCAGCTGAATTGTAGTCTTGCGAGGTTCATGAAGGCAGTGGAAAAGAAAATGCCAAGACTTGATTCTTAACTGTTGTTCAGATATTCTTTGCAGCCCACAACTCTCAGCTGAATTGTAGTTTTGAGACGTTCATGATGGTAGTGGAAAAGAAAATGTTAAAGACTGTTTTCGTGATTGTCTTTTAGATAATTCTCATACTCCCCGATCCTCAGTTGAACTGAAGTCTTGTGAATTTCATGAAGGTAGAGGAAAAGAAACTGCCAAGACTTGATTCTTAATTGTCTTTTAAATAATTTTATGATAGAACTTATATCTATTCTCTGTCATTTTAAAACTGGGATCTTATGATTTAATTGGAAAGGAAAAAATGTTTGCCACCTGTAAGACACTCAATATCTTGATCAAAGATATATCGGAATTTTTATCAGAAGTATGCCAAGTAAGAGTAGAAGTTACAACCGAGGAAATTATAATGGGTGTATTGAATGTTGGGCGGCAGGCAAACATACAGGGATTGATTTGTGTTGCTATGGCGATACTACGAATCTGTATTGCCTCCGCCTGGTTAGATCCTAATCCGCCTGCCTTTCTACAATGGAGGGCTAGGCTACTTGCGACCTGCAGTCTCGAGGTGGCAATTTATAAGAACAAAGCCTCTAAAAAAAGAAGAAGGGGTATGCAGATTTGGGAACCACTCATTCAGAGTTATACATAGGGTGTGTTGTAGTCATAATGATTGTGTCCTTGTCTCCACATGTGTCTTTACGAACTATAATGGAGTAATTTCAGACCTATGAAAGTAATAGTCTTTGTATGTTTATTCATCTTGGTCTCGTGGGTGGAGGAGGGGTCGAGCGGGATATGCATATTATGTAAAAATTGTGACTAAAAAGATTTTTTTTCAAAAAGGAAAGGAAAAATTGTGTGTGGGGATAAATTGTTTGTTTGTATATGGATGGAATTTAAAGGTTGTAGTGATATATTGTTTTTTACATGTAGACTAAAATGTTAAAAGCTTGTACTGCAATGGTTTTAAATAACTATGCAAATAAACTATTACTTACTTACTATATTTATACTCTTAACAATTCAAAACAAATCATGTCTCTCTGTCTACATCAAGAAAGTCTGCAGTGTACAAGAGAACCCTCATATATTTGTGTATCCATTTTTACGACAGAGATTTAAAATCTTCATTTGATGACTATCCTTGCTTGCAAAAATTAAATACACTGCAGTCAATATGACTTTCGCTGTATGAGCCACTTCTTCAGGGCCAGTGTTAAGAAGGAAACTTCCTATGGAATTTTATAAAACTCATACATATAAAAGTGTCTCAACTTTTTTCATCTGGTTTGTAGGTAAGCCTTGATTTTTTCATACATGGGTTTGGAGTCATCTCCCATCATCTATCTACCTTTGTAATATAAATTAGGCTATATTCAACTTCAAAATTAAAAAAATTCCAATATTGAGTGTATCCATCCCAAGCCTCTCCTAATATTCCTAAACGTCACGTATCTCATCTCTGAGCCGCAAGAAAATAGATAATTTCTTATGATTAATAATTATGTTATTTGGAGGAATTCCAGGAACTGTGCATAACAACCTATTTGGGAAATTCCTGAAATTACACATATCATGCTTGTTTAATATACATTTTATTCCAACCTACTCTAGGTGCTTTTGGATTTAGTAATCCAGATGATGGGCTCAGCATGAAAAGAGGGTACTCCAAAGGACCATTAGATCACTTGCCCAAGAAGAAAAATAACCAATATAAACCAATTTCTTTTAGTTACATTTCTTTTTTGCTCTCTCTCATATGGGTGGCCATCTTCCTTTTGGCACACATCAAGATTGTTCCACAGCTGGTTTACAGTCCAACAGTATGGTTGGTCCTATTTACTGTGTTCTTCCCCTAAGATGGTGCTGAGTATTTGCTATAGTCTAGTGTTTGACTGTGGCATCATGGCATACTGGTATTGATAGACACACACGCACTCTATATGGAGTTTCCTGCCTTAATAGGAAATTTCCAATGATGATAGAATGAGCTACTGCTAAGCATTAGCCATTGCACTCTTGGTGGTTTCTTCCGTGAGGCACATCCTATATTTTTTACTAAATGTTCTTGTTATGAGGTTTTCTGTTCCATGGCACCATCTCCTCCTTTTTTCATATACAACAGTGTAGTTGCCTGACTCTGAGATTTACCATAGCAGGCAGGTTCCCTAGAGTTTTAGAGTTTGCTACAGGAGCTGTTTGACATGTAGCAACATGTCTTGGTATGGGGTGTGTGTGGCATAAAGGTTTTGTTTTTTTGAGTTAATCTTGAGTTGAGGGTGCCCCCTTGTCTTGTTATTTGTCTATAGCTCCTTTGTTTGTGGTCAGTAGAGACAGTGCCAAAGTCAGCCTTTTTATTTGAGGTGCTGCTTGACATAGATGGTACATACATATAGTCTTGTCTTTGGCTTGCTACCAGTGCACCTACTATGTAGCCTTTTTATTGCAAATATCATCTGAGAAAGAAACAATTTAAGAATATTTGGGTTAGCTTGTGACCCCTGCAGTTTATGTAAAGCTACACTTTAAGGATGATATCTGACATTGCACATACCACAAAGTATTATCATTGCAAATAGGATACAATATGATACAGTAAACGTGGAAGCTCAAAAGTCTATTAGGACTTCAAATCAGAACATCAGGTCACACAGATCTCAATAATGGCTCCTAGGACCAGCTCAGTGTGCTCAGTAACAAATAACATGAAATCTACACACAACTATCTGCAGCAGATACCATCACTGGAGTACGAGCCTTTGAACAACATTCGCCAAGGTCGTATACACCTGTGTTGGTAAAGGGGTACACCAAATGCAAATCTTTCCTCATCGTTTCCACCATGGGCTCAAAATGCGGAAGGAGCTGGATATAATAGGCACCATTTAACAGCACCCAGTGTGTCATTTGTTGGCTTTAGAGCAGTGGATGGGGTAAGTAGTAGGTTGACATAGAGCTCTCACAGAGTGTGGTTGTTTGCATGTCTTTCTCTCATTTGGGAGCCAAAGAAGACTTGTTGTGAGGGAGACACCAAAACTTCCATGATGGACCTGGCCCTCTCTGCAGACCAAACCTTTTAATCCTCTACTTTTTGCTGAATTTGTTTTTGTTGGCCGTAGTAATCTGTGCACTTTCCCACTGCTAACCAGTGCTGTAGTAAGTGTACTCTCTCCCCAAAACAAGATTCAGTTGGATTACACCCAATTGGCATATTTAATTTACTTGTAAGTCCCTTGTAGAGTGTTATACCATACCCCCAGGGCCTATAAACTAAATGTCTATCAATCAGCCTAGAGCACTTCTTTTGCCTCCCACTTAAGTAGTACCTTATAAAATGTACCAGGCATACCACTGCAGCCTGAGTGCAGTTTTAGACTGCCATGTGGACTTGGTTTTAAAACCCCCTTGCGCAGACTTAAACTCCACTTTTATTACATATAGGGCACTCCTAAGGTAGGATCTAGGTAGCCCATAGGGCAGGGTACTGTGTAATTAAAAGTTTGGACATGAACTTTTAAGTTTGACATGTCCTGATAGTGAAAAACCCCTATCTTTGTTGTTCACTACTGTGAGGCCTACCCATCCTATAGGATAACATTGGGGAATTCTTATTACATTAAATACACCATAATTACTACATTGGGAGCAGGTAGATATGTCATGTTTGCTACTTATGAAATTGTAATAATAAACTCTCTTTAATGGTAAAGTCGGATTTTTCATTGCAATTATGAAAATACCACTTTTGGAAAGTTGGCATGTTCCTTCCCTTTGAGCCAGCAACCTGCCTTGGGTCTCATAACTGGGTGTTAGATTTTATGCATTCTTCCCAGACAGTCACACAATAGAGCGATTAGTTGTGTCTCAATGGGCCATCTGCTGCCATGATGGAGAGGGATGAACTGAGCACAGACCCACTAACACCTGAATAGCATGTGCTCTGCCTTCACACAAAGGGAATAATGACTATGTATTGTTAATTCAGCCAGCTTGGAGCAAGGGCAGGGGAGTCTGTAGCTTCCATGTACTTCAAAGAAGCTTTTGAGAAGATTCACCCAATTTCCAGCAGAAGAGACAAAGGCAATAAAAATAGGACGTTCAGACCCACTCTTCAGTTCACTACTGGAACTGTGGAAGGACTCTCAGAGGATTGCCTTCTGTTGTGACCATCTCTGCACTCTACCACATTGCTGCTGTACCTGCAAGGACTGATTTGCTGCCTAGAGCCTGCCTTGACCATCAGAGGTCAGCACTGTTGTTGAACCCTGTTGTACCGGTGATCCTTAGGGTAGTCTTTCCCCAACCTTTTACCTGCTTATCTCCACTTTTTCTTGTATCTTTCTGTTGGCCTTAGGAGACTGAGCACTTTTACTACTGCTAAACAATGCTAAAGTGCATGTGCTTCTCCCCTAAACATAGTAACATTGGTGTATACCTGATTGGTATATTTAGGTTATCCAGAAGTCCCTTGTAAAGTGGTATACCATATACCCAGGGCCTGTATATAAATGTTTCCAGTGGGCCTGTATCACTGATTGTGTCACCAAAACAATTAGCCTTTCAAATTTGTCTCTGGCCTGCCAATGCAGGGCCTATGTGTGCACTTTAATGCCACTTCGACTTGACTTCGACTTTAAAACCACTTGCCATGCCTTCAACTCCTTTTTTATTGCACAAAGGTTACCCATAAGGTAGTCATTAGGTATCCATGTGGGAAGGATGCTATGTAAGTAAAAGGTATGAGATGTACTTTTAAGATTTACATGTCCTTGGAGTGAGAAACAGCTACATTTGTTTTTCACTACTGTGAGGCCAACTCCTCACTTTAAAGATGTAATTCTTGAGTATAAGGAGTACCTGGATCATGTTTAATACCTTTGGAATGGTAACAATAGACCCTCTTTAGTGGTAAAGTTGGATTTAACATTACTATTTTAGAAATGCCACTTTTAGAAAGTGGACATTTCTCTGCTCTTAATGCTCTGTGTGCCTTTTATCCTGTCTGGGTGATAGCTACACTTTGTACATTTCCTCTTGGCAGCCACAAACACAGGAAGGGTGGGTGTGACAGAGGACTCATCTGCATTCTGATAGCCTTCCTGGGCTGCAGGGGGGAGTGGGAGCTGACACTTACATCTCACTAGGCAGTGACATATGTCCAACACAAAGGGCTAATTACCCCCCGCAGATAGCCTGGCAGACAGGGCTGGGATGAAAAGGGACCTGTGCATTTCAAGGAGCTGATTTGTAGTTATTCCCACTTTTGGGTGTAAGTACTGGGGCTCTGACCCTACCAAGACAGTATACTACTGGACCTGTAATGAACACCTGCCCTAAGTAAGAACTGATGTGCTAGAAAGATTGCCACTCTGTTTGACTAACTTTTCCAAGAAACTGATGCACTGCTGTGCTGAGCTACCCCTGCGGCCTTTAGATCTCTGCCCTGCTGAGGACAACGAATGGACCAATCTCTTTTGAACCCAGAGTGACTCCAAGGGCTTGCTGACTTGTATCCTGTTTCTGAAGTCTCAGGGTCATAAAAGACTACTTGCAACTCTGCTAGTGCTGCTGGACTCTGTCATCTGTGAGTCCTACCCTTGCCTGGCATGCTCCCTCCAGTCCTGGACCTCATAAGCGGGCTATGCAGATGATTTTGCTACAAAATCGATACATGGTTACCTCTGCGCTGATCGTAACCAATGCAGTGCCCTGGGATGCAGTGCCGATCCAAAGACTGCTCTGAGTGGCTAGATGACGCAGCGCCATTCCAAGGCTCTGTTTGAGTCCTATAGCCATCCTGCCCTTTATTTCAGTCAGCGTGGACGTTGGATTTACCCCTGTCTAACACGACCTCAAGTAACCTTTAAGCACTATTGACTTCACTATTTTTGGGTAATTCTTTAAACATTCATAACTATGGTTCTACTTAGTGAACTTTTGCAGTGTTGGTATTGTTTTACCCAGATAATTATTCTCTAATTCGCTAAACCTATGTTGAGTCTTTTTGTAGTGCTCTCATTGTGTTACTATGTGTTTTTCACTAACACTTTACACATAGCCTCTTTAGAGAACCCAGACTGCTCTGAGCCAAGCACAGGTTATCTTTAATGTGTATCTAGCTTACCCTGACTAGTATTGTGGTCACTCTTTGGAAATGGTGCATACCTCTGCCAAGAAAGACCTAGTTTCTAACAATCCCTATATCTCCATCCGCACTCAGGAATATCAGAAGTGATACCAAGGGCTAGTTTGCTGGCCTCCTCTTCAGAGCCACAGAGACATCAAAGGCTACCACCATCTTGCACCAACACCTGGAGCCAGCCTGAGTGAATCCTGATCCCCCAAGAGGTGTCCCACCAGTCCTGGACACTTGATTGTGGTGCTAAAGATACCCAGATGGGCAGTTTCCAAAACTGAGGACTTACATATTTTTGCCCAAAACCTTCTCTGAGAACCAGGAGAGGATACAGACCAACCTGCTTGCCTATCTGCACATGGTGCATCGCTGGTCAGATTGAGTTTGCGGCTTCTCTCACTATGATTTTCTCTGCAGAAGCAAATCCTTCTAAACAGATCTATGCAAAAGCGGTATCCAACCTTGTGGAATGGTCTTCGGCTACAGCTCTCTGCCTCATCCTGCTGGAGATTTGTAACTTCCATTTCTGTGGCTAAGTTTAAATGCAACCCATACCACTAGGAGACCTCAAAATAGTTGTGCAATGTCTAGTGCTCTCAAGGTTGGACTGTGGGAATGCCACACTCATAGGTTTATCTAATGCCAGCCTAGCCCCAATAAAGGCACCAACAAATGCAGCAGCTTGACTTTTAATCTGCACACACTGTTATAATCACATTTCCTCATCACTCAGAACCTTCACCTGACTCCCAGTTGAAGTAGGATCCAACTAAAGGTTGCATACATAACACACAAAGCCCTACACAATTATGGTCGCAAACACTTGGTGAACAGGATCACGCTATCAGTAGGTGGAAGGCATTCGTGGAGCACCATATCCCTCTTACTAGAACCACCCAGATTCAAAAAAAGGAAAACTCATGGCTGCAGTTTTGGCAAAATTGATACAAAACTTTGAACTCCCTACCACCCTCAATAAGAGGAATTACTTCTCCCAAGCTCTTCCAGAAGGAATTTAAATCCATACTACTAGAAAAACATGTGGCATACGAAAACGAGTGGAACTGGCCTTTTCACTCAACTTGATACTGTACCTTATTGTGTTATACCATCCTGCTCAAATTCTATGTACATTGTAGATTAAGTGACAAAGGTTCATACTGTCCTGCAATCCATATCAGCTCTCTGATGTACAGCGCTCTCTCACACTGTGATGGTCATGTCTGCGCTCTATAAAACAAAATAAAAAAATAAAAATAAATAAATAAAAGGCCATTCAACTCCCTCCTAGGACTGCTTCTGCACCATTGCCCCACTGAACTTTACTTTTACAGACACATTTTCTCAGAATTTCTTCTAAGTCCGAAGGTAAGTGCTGACGGCACCCAATCCACTTCTTGTATCAGAACTAAATTGCAGTTGACCTTAGATTTCGACTTTGACCCTGGCTTGAGTGACTAGATGTCTGCTGTTGGTGCTTTGATTTTCTGAGGTCTCGTTTTTACTAAAAAAATTAAATTCATTACTCATGTTCTACTGATTATATTTTTGTTGTTAAGGTGTCAAATGATTTATTAAAATGTGCGCTATTTTTCTGATTCGGTTTGGGATTTCTTTGTGTTGTGTTTTCACTTTATTACTGTTTGTGTGCTGCATACATACTTTACACATTGCCTCTATGTTAAGCCTGGCTGCTTTTTGTGGCAAACTACCCAGGGTTAAGCACAAGTTAATTAAGTGCCATTTGTGGTTTACCCTGCAAGCAATTGTGGCTGTTGCTTGCCCAGGGCTCACACCCAAGTCAACCAACGACCCAAACCTGCAACTCCTACTCAACAGTCCTGTAGACAATTTTGTAGAACTAGGGACGGAAGGCAGCGGGACAGACGCTTCAAATCTTCGTACTTAAAAGCATGAAGCATTATTCTCTTCACGAGGGCTTACTTGGTAGGACAGTGTATGAACGGGATGTTTTGAAACAAGGCAAACACAATCTTTTAAGGACACAATTATGAACAACCAAGCATTGACAAATCCAGTATGAGGCAGTAGTAAAACCTATTAGCTTTATCATTGCTTGTTTTCTTAAGATAGCCAACATGGACATGTGTGCATCTGCAGCAGCCATCTCTAAACGGATTTGTTTAAAGAATTCAAGTCAGTTCATGGTACGTGCAGCATGTGCGTAAGCATGGATACTCAGGAGCAACCATCTTGACATGGGCAAAACATTTTTTTACTATGGACACCTGCTAAAAAAGTAACATAGCAAAATTTACGTTGAAGAGAGGCAGAGCAAAATGGAGACCCGTTGGGAGAGGTAGGAGAGCAGCAAAGGATAATAATCAGGGAGATTTTTTTTTTTAAATGTGAGGGTCGGGGCACAGAAAGTAACGGACAAGCTAGTGGGAGGGGCATTAGAGGCCACCAAAGAATGATGGTGAGCAAGGAGAGGTGGGGGAAGTAAGAGGGGGAAAGTACACAGAGAAGAGAGCAAGAAACATAAATACTGCCATGGAGTTCCTAAATGAAAAGAAAAATGTAGTTCCCTGAACACAAACAACTTCAGCAGTGGAAAGATACAAGTGAACCAATCAGGACCATGCAAGACCAAAATGCTCCTGGCTGGACAATCACAAGAATATAGAGGCAAGACATCATTAAGGGGAGACAACTGAGATAAACAATAAAGCCACCCACTTATGAGCAAGTGGCTGCTTAATATGATATCACACCTACAAATATCAGAATTTTTTACATCAATTTACTTTAGCAAATGAATTACTTGGCTTATGGCGCGCAAATTCATTCTTCTTCTATATAGATTCTATATAGAACTCAAAATGATCTGCCAGAAAATGTAAGAAAAGAATCAGTAAACAAATGAACTTAAGAAAGCCAATCTCATAAAATTCGTTTTGCAAATGAACATCTCCTTTCAACAAGATTATAGTATTCGGAATCTTTTAAATTACTCCAAAAGTAAAATGATTTTGAAACGTCTTATAGAAGCACCTATTAAAATACTTAAAAATAGAAGCCTGTAGTCTAGTTTCATCGTTGAATTAAGAGTATGAAAGAACATTTTGTAAGTGAGAGATAGTGATATATTTTTTCTAATTTTATTTAGAAAATCTTTCTTGTCAGATCCAATTAGACAACATGAAATAATTGACTAGTGAACATGCCGCTGTGTGCGCTTTTAGCATGCTGGTCAACTGCAGCTTTTCCTTAGCAACCACACTTATATCGTAATCTCACTGTTTTCTCTTGATAAGAAACCCTCATTTTAAATTGTAACTATGGGAATCATGTCAATGATTTAAATAAGGTGTGTGCAAAGTTTCTTGTTTTTCTGCCAACAAAGTTGGTGAAGTTTCCATTTTTCACTCATTTCGAAGTCTGCCAAGTTTCCTGGTTTAGCTTCACTTTCATCCGCAGTCAGGTTTTTCTGAGCTTTGAACACATTTTTTATTGTAATTTCAGTTAAATCGTTGCTATTAGAGAAATAATTGTGGTGGGATTTTCTATGAACAAGGAAAAATGAATGCATATTTTTTTTCACTAATTTCATCTCTGAGGTTCTTTATGTACGATCTGGTGGCACTCGAGAAGAAGAACACAAAGCACCCTGGTTTGTGCCCTTAACAAAATTCGAAACACGTCACAGTGGCCATTAGTGTCTGATGACATGGAGGGCAAATGTTCAGCCAAAAGCAAGCATGTCCTGAAGTTCAGTTCTAGGAATGAAGCATTCCCATGATCTGCTAGTTCAAATCTTGTCTGGCATGCACATCTTACAAAGCATGATTACCTAGTCTGTGGAAGTGGCGTTTGCTGCCCATAAAGGTCACCCTAAAGTATCTTCTCCCCAGGATATTGACTAAGATCATTCCGAGGTGAAGGAGCAGATGGGCAGATACATTCAGGTAACAAATTTAAAGGGTAATTTGGCCACCTGGGAGAAAATCTGTCTTACTTAGATGCACCCACTCAGACAGAAACCTATGATTTATTCTGCCAATGCAGGGGACAAGAACTAGATTAACTGACTATTTATATATTCATTAGATGTTTATTTACCAGGGAATGGGCAGATTTGGAAAATACACATTTTCCAAGCTTTCTGGCAAAAAGATACTGCCTTGAGAGATTTTCTCTTGAATTCCCTTTATCGGTTAGAGTAAATTCCCTATTAACCACTGTAGCATCGAGTGCAGGGATAATTTCCGAGGATGCAGCTCTACTGACCCTGTTTCAGCCAGATTACATGCATATATGCAGCCTATATGGATCAATCCCTTCTCCGGGACTTCTAGGCCGCTGGTGAAAGAGTTTCAACAAAGGGAAGACTGCACTTCCAGACATTCCATTATGGAACAGAAGGTCCAATTTATTTTTGATATTACCTTTGACTCCTTGTCTGCTGCGGCTGTGGCTTCTGGCTCATTACAACCACAAGACACCATAGATGGATGCACTCTTGGAAAGTGGACAATTTTCGAAAGAGCTTGGAGATCTGTCTTCCCTTTACTGGTGTGATGCTCTTTGCAACTCAAAGAAGATTTGATCAGAGGGGCGTGGCCACGGCGGCAAGCGTAATGGCCGCTCCGCTGTGAAGCTCCTCCAAGCGGGCGCCAGAGATCGGCGAGTGAGGATGTAAATTGCAGCCCCTGTTTACACCGGACGCCGGGACCTGCCTTCAGATGACCCCGGACTGCCAGGGAGACATTTCCGAGCTGCTGGAGCGGCCGGTCGCGGAGAACACAGCGGAGGGGATCTGAGACCTCCGGACCTCGGCGCCATCTTCCTTCTGCGCTGGAGCGCCGGGTGAGTGCAGCTCGGCCGGTCGAGGTCGCGACCCCGTTCCTCTCCGTTCTTTCCCCCGCCGAACTCGTGTACACGCCTCCACTGCCGCGCGGTTCCCATTTTTCCCTGGTTTGCCTGGCTCTCGAGTGCGGCTGGGGCCTTTGGCCCGGAGGTGTGTGGGAGCTGGGGACTGGTTTACGGACCCATGCGGACCTGAGGGGGGTGGCTGCGGGACTTGGCGGAGGGCGGGAGGGGCGGACCGCGCGACTGCTGGGTGGCCTGAGAGCGTTCCCCGGTACTGCACAGCGGCCCGCCGTGCGACCATGCGGCGCACCCTGCACGCTTCCACGCTGTCACCACGAGGTCCCTACATGCTTAGCCACGATTGAGGTGGCGCATACCTTCGCACTGGGAACCCTCGGCGACACTCCATTGCGCTGGCTGTCTCTGGCTAAAGTACCCCTGCTCTAGCTCCTTGGTCCGGGGCCTGCTCGCTTGCCTGCCGCACCTCCCACGCTGTACTGGCTCTAGTGGCCTCCGACATTGGTCGTCTGCTATAACATTGATCCATGCTCTCCGCCACTGTCGCTGCGTCTGCGGCCCCGCCACACGTCCTCCACTATGGGGAAAAGGGATCCAGCCCAAAGGACACTCAGCTTCGACAAGACGCCTCTCCCTGCTGCTGACCCCCCTCCAGGGGCGGCTTCGGGCACTCAGGTGGCACATGACAGTGGCGATGCAGCATCCATGATGGCCGCCATGATGGGGGAGATGCGTGCAGGCTTCAAGGCCCTTGACACTCGATTCGATAGTCTGGAGAAAAAACTGTCTGATATTGGCTCCACGGTGCAAGCCCACGACCGGCGCCTAGACTTAGCTGAATCTAGAATATCTGACTTGGAGGACAGGTCCTCCAAAATTCTGAAGCGGCTGGAACGGGTTGAGAAGATTCTTAAGGATGTTGCCATCAAGAACGAGGATTTGGAAGCGCGCAGACGGCGGAATAACATTAGAATCCTTGGCGTGGCGGAGACGACTGCCACTGGCCGGTTCGACACTTTTGTGGAAAACCTCCTTATTGAGTTGTTCGGCAAGGACACCTTCACGGCTGGCTTTGTTGTGGAAAGAGCACATAGGTCCTTGGCGAGTAAACCATGCACCGGGCAATTGCCCCGGCCCATTATTGCCAGAATCATGAACTTTCGTGACCGTGAACCCGCACTCCGAGCTGCACGAGAGATGGGGGAGGTGCAGTGGCAGGGGAGCAAGCTGTCTTTTTTTCCGGACTACACTGTGATAGTGCAAGAGGCACGGAGGAAATACACCAGGGTTAAGGCGGCACTTCGCAATCTCGGCCTGAAATACAGCATGCTATACCCAGCTCGTCTGAAGGTGGACATTCATGGCAGATTCCGCATCTTTGATTCTCCAGCTGAGGCTCAAGACTTCTGCCACACATACAAAAAAGGGCCGGACTCGGCTTCTGGTTCCAGACCTAACTCTCCACAGCAGCCTGATACACAAGCTAGCGCTGACTTGTTCGCGGACACTGGCCTGAGCTGATTGTCCATAACACTCCGGACATGGTTACTTTTCTACCTGGAGAGAGGGCTCGAAGTAACCGGGTTTCCCTATTAGTTAAAATCACTCATCTCGCATTACTGGGTTGCCCGCTCGGGGGCTAGCGTTGCTTTCCCCCATGGCGCGGGCCTGCATGTTTTGCTCCTTTTTTGGGGGTTTGTTAAATTTCACTCTGCAGATATGTTTAAATGCTTTGCATACTTGGCTTTTGTCATTCTACATTGTTGTTCAGGAACTAGTGGGGTTCTGCCTCTCTTGGGATGTCGGGAGGCTGGGTGGCGGGCGGGGGAGGGGATGTTGAATGACCACTTCTTGCCTACAATCCTTGATTTGACGATATGACCCGGATAGGTTTACAGACTGGTCCTTCTAGTCTGACATTGATGACATCGAATGTCCGTGGCCTGAATTCCACCTGTAAACGGAAACAAGTTATACAATATGCTGAGAGACATAAAGTTGATGTACTTGTTCTACAAGAGACACACATGGTTCAAAAAGATATGGCCTCCTTCGCACGGGCTGGGGGGCTCACAGAGTGTTTTCATGCTTCAGTAGATATGCGCGTGGGGTGGCGATTCTAATACACAAAAAGATCCCCTTTGTCTTAACGAGTAGTAAAATTGATGGGGAGGGTAGATATGCGATACTCTATGGGCTGTTGTTTGGTCATAAAATTGCCTTTGTGGGGATCTATGGTCCCAATGATGATTCCCCGGCCTGCTTCGAGGCACTATACCTGTCACTATTGCACTCCGACATAGACTTACTGGCGAAAGGGGGAGATTTTAATTTACTGCTGAACACCAGTAGGGATAGCACGTCCCCCTCCCCTGATCGTAAGCTGCTTGCCCGCGCAGCGGTGGCGGCCATATGCTCACATTTTTCACTTTTGGATATAGAGGCCACGCGACACACTGCCACCCCTGCCTTTACTCATCACTCCAGCTATCACAACACAAGCACCAGAATTGACTACTGGCTCCTTTCTCCGGGCTTGGCGGGATGGGTCACTGATCTTCGCTCTCTTCCCCGCACCCTCTCTGATCATTCTCCGGTGGTCCTGTCACTTGCGGTCCCTAGACTGGGCGGGTACGAACAGCAGTGGCGATTTCCTGGAAGGGCTCTAGCGGACCCGGTCTTTACTGAGGAGATTCGTTCCGCAATCGAGGACTATTTTGAAATTAACACTGGCTCTGTGACCACATGGGCCACTTTGTGGGAGGGGTTCAAGGCTACCATAAGGGGGGTATGCATCACCAAGCATGTTGGAGCGCTGCGCAACATACGTGCAACCCTGTCCCGCCTAGAAAATGACTTGTTAGCTGTCAAGACCGCACTCCTTGCTGATCCTTCCCCGATCCATGAAGCGCGACGCCTTGAGCTTCTACTGGAGTTCAGAGACGCGGCAGACAAAGAACCGAGATATCTGGGCAAGTACCATACTGCGTGCCGGTATGGTGAGGGTGATAGGCCGGACAGGCTGCTGGCCCAGCTGCTACGCCCACCTCGGCAAGCTGCATACATCACCGAAATAGCGGATGAACAGGGTGAACATCATTTCTCCACCCCTGCTATTTGTGACACCTTTTTGACTTACTACCGGCATCTCTACAAGTCTGCCCTTCCGGATGAGTGTCGTGATCCGGGTCCGTACATTAACGAAATTGCTATGGTGTTCTTGGAGAAATATATGCAGGATTTTTTAGCCCATCCCATCACGCCGGAATTGATTGCTGAGGCAATTGACTCCCTAAAGGGGTCCTCGGCGCCTGGCCTAGATGGCTTCGTGGCCGATTTCTACCAGGAGTATAAAGAGGAACTGGTGCCCATACTTGTCGAAGTATATGCCAAAGCCCTGGAGTCTGGTATTCTTCCTCCGACGCTCCGCAAAGCAGTCATAGTTTTGTTGCCCAAACCAGGACGCGACCCCACGGTTTGCAGTTCCTACCACCAACTGTCACTTCTAAACCTGGACTATAGGATCCTGGCCAAAGTGCTGGCGATGCGGCTTGCGCTCCTGGTAAACTCCATTATTTCGCCGGTGCAATCTGGCTTTGTCCCTCAGAGGTCAACATCACTGAACCTTCGCACAATTTTTTCGGTTCTGCACAGAATAGACCCCTCTACCCCGGCTGCTGCGGTCTTCCTAGACACCGAAAAAGCTTTTGACACTCTGGAGTGGCCCTTTTTTTTGGACGTGATGCGCAGGATGGGCATGCCTGCTATGTTTGTCGCGACTGTGGAGTTGCTATACACTGCACCCACGGCCCGTATTCGCCTTAACGGCACCATCACCGAAAGATTCACTCTTTCCAGAGGTACCCGACAAGGGTGCCCCTTATCCCCCTTACTTTTTATTTTGGCAATGGACCCCCTGGTTCGTCACTTCCAGGAGAAACATCTCCACAGAGGGCTCCAATTCCGCACCGGGCCAACATGGTTTTATACGTCCGCACTCCGGAGACCAATCTACAGCCCCTGCTGTCTGAAATTACGCGCTTTGGCGAGCACTCGGGCCTTAAGGTAAATTGGCACAAATCACAACTGTTTCCACTCACCCCCGCCACTGTGCGATGGCCTTGCTCCCTCCCGTTGGAATGGTGTGAGGACTCTGTTAAATACCTTGGGATCCATGTCCATCTCGACACCGTGTCCATTATTCGCCTGAACTACGGCCACCCTCTTGATTTTCTGGAGGATAACACCGACAGATGGCTTCGCCTCCCTTTATCAATGGCCGGGCGCATTGCCATTGTTAAGATGGTGGTTCTACCCCGGTTTTTATACCTCTTCAACAACATTCTGATCCCTCTCCCTAAAGTCTTTTTTACCTAATTGCGCACTGCCCTGTTGAGATTGGTGTTGGGGGGAAACGCCCACGCCTGGCCTGGCGCACGCTGACCGTACCTTACGAGAAAGGCGGCTTTGGGGTCCCAGATTTCTACCTTTACTACCTGGTCGCTCAGTGCTCGTATGCCCACCCTTGGTACCATCCGGATGCCAGGATTCAACATTTGAAACCCGAAGCCGACGCGGCGCTCCCGGTGTCTCTGGACGCAATTCTTCCCAAAGGCCTCCCTCGCGAACCACATGACATACTCCCCCTCACCACGACAACTTGGGCTTGGGACAAACTTAGGCACTTGCTACACATTGACACTTTGTACTCTCCTGCCCTTCCACTGCCCAACTCCCACTGGCTCCCTATAACGGGCGAAACGGTGATTCGTCGGTCGCTCTCAAAATTCCAACCATGTACGATCGGCGATCTGTTCCCCAATGGCCATGCTTTCACTATAACCGAGGACCCCCGCTTCACCGAGCGCACTTTTATGGACACCTTTGTGCTCACGAGAGTACGAGCACTGTTGCGTGCTACATTTCCCACTTTCCCATTACCACCCGACGATACTCCTGCACTTACATCCATCATACAGAACACATCTGGAGCTCACGTGGTGTCCAAACTCTACAAGCTGTGCTTGTCCACACTCCCATCGTCCGATGAGGAGGTTCGCGCTGCATGGGAGCAGGATCTAGGCACACAGATCTCTGACGGCCAGTGGGAGGCGTGTTGTGCCATGACCAGGGAGGTCTCCATGAATAGCAGAGATAAACTCATACACTTTAAATTCCTTCGAAGACTGTACCATACACCAGCGTTTGCCCACAGAATTGACCCCGCCAGACCCCAAACCTGCCCCAAATGTAACGCCCCTCAGGCCGACTTTGCTCATCTTTCCTGGACCTGCCCGAAGCTGCACACCTACTGGGTTGAGGTACACAACACTCTGCTGGGTTACGTGTCCAATTTCCCCCGCAAAATTCGCAAGTTAACATCCATTTGCTTCCTGCTGGCCAAGAGGGAAATTGCGCTGCACTGGTGCTCGCGACGCGCTCCCACGGTCAATGCATGGCTTAGGAGTGTGGCATACTGCAATGTGAACAGTGTGGAATATTCTGAGCAACTCCTGGCCTATTCCCGCCCTACGGACATCTGGGGTCCATATCGCCAATATATTGCAGGGAAGGCATTGGAGGCGCCCTCTCAGTCCCTACATCCCAATACACCGACCGGGGTGGGTTAGATCGTGGGACACCCCTTCCTTACACCCATTCTGGCGATGATTCTACTGCGGCGCGCTTTCGCCCTTTGGGTGTTGGGGCGGGGTCTTGGTGGGTCGGGGTCCCACTGCCACTCTCGGCACAGGGGACACCTTGCCTGTGGTTGAAGGATTTAGTACATTGTGCGGTTCATTTCCTGGACCTTTACGTCATCGCCAGCCTGGGTGGGCTCCTGGTCTTCGTTCAGATCCTAGTAGGGTGGAACGGATCATTGTTTGATTTAGCTGTAATGTGGTTGTTGTCAACGGTACCACTTGCCATCATACAAGCTGATTTGCTGTGTTGGTCTTGCAATTTAGTAATTATGATTTCTGTCTCTTTTATCTTCCCTTTACTTTTCGTGCTATTAGCTGCGTTTACTTTATATATGAGTTGCCATAGATTAAGTGATCCAGGCTCCGTGGTTTTGCTGTTGCCGCCCTTGTTCTGACCCGCTTTTCTGCTGTGCTGCGCTGCGGCTGGCGGCTCTGCTGCTGCTCTCCTGAAGCACCCGGGAGATCTCCAGATCCGGGTCTTTTCACCGTGAAGCCGCCCGTGCCTGCTCCTGCCCTGGCCCCCCACCTGGGGAGTTGCCTGCGCTGCCGGTTGGCCCGAGTGCACCCGTGTATGCCAGCCGTTTTCTTTGCCTTTACCTTTGACGAGGCGGATCGCGGCTGCAGAAATAAGGCGAAACAAGGCGAGGTGGGGAAGCTGGAGGGGTAGGAGCGGAGTGATTCAGCAGGCAAGGAGCCGTGTGGTTACAGACGGTGAACGGAGACGGCGGAGGCGGCGGTATTAAGCCGCTGGATGTGAGTTGCCAAGAGGAGGCCAAGAGTAGGCAGAGGACAACGGTAAGCGGTGGAGGCTGCAGTGGAGTAAGCTGTGGGACGCTAGGTACCAAGAAGGGGAAATTATTGTGTGCCTTGAGGAGCTGTGAGGTGGGAGCAGCTGCCCAGTGGGGGATGGTGGTGAAGGGGGACTGTAAGTGAGCTACCTGAGCCACCTGAGCTGTAAGCTGCTTGAGCCACAGCTGTGACTATTTGGTACAAGCAGGGCACCCGACATCCACTCCCTCCACTCCCCCTATTTCCACTGCACAAATGGAAACTTATAGCTTGGATTGAAATCGAAACCTATAGCTGGGAGTAAGACAAAGGATTGGGTCCACAGCTACAGCTGATTGACTGAACTGTTATACTACTGAGGAGAGAAAACGAACTGCTGACAGCGGGGGAGAACTTGCCCTGATCTTGCTGTTGCGCTGGGCGAAGCGCACCTTGCCTGGCCTGGTTGTGCTGCCGCGCTAGACGAGCGCTTCCTACATGGGCACCTGGTCCCCCCCGCCGCTGCCTAGATCTCGCGGCCGCCGAGCGGGGGGACTACATCCCCCAGAGTTCCCGGCGGACACGCCCACACACGCCAGGTGACGCGCCCGGAGGCGATTAAATCACCGGAGCTACCCCCGCACCGCGGGACGCGCGCGGGCGGCGCCGGGCAAAGCGCGGGCAAAGGGCGGGCCCTCTGTGGCCCTGGGTGACTGAGGTAGGCTGGGCTGGGCCCGGTTATTTTCATTTGTCGTTTAGTATATGTCTGACGGCTAATACGAAGCGATACCTCGTGAAGCTAAAAAGCTGTTCCTGCTCCATTGACATTGATTGTTAGACAGTCTCAGTCTTACCTCCATTAACCATCCTATTTTATGGTTTATTTATATTTTTAAGCTCACTCTTCCTGGAAGAACATTACTTTATAAACGACTTCCTGTGGGAAAAGACTGCAGAAGATGACTAAAAAACTTCGTTCTGGGAGATTAGTGGGGGGAAGGACTTGTGCCAAAACAAAATCCAACCCCCTTCGAAATAAATCAGTGAATAATCCCCTACTAAAGGGACAATGTCAGCTTTTTGAGTTATGGGAAAAACCAGTGACTAAGAAATCACCTGTTGCTGGTAAGGAAGCCCTATTCTCTGTTGTTCAGGAGGGACATACACAAGTGGTTGATAATTCGACACCCCTCTCTTTGATGACAGAGCCACCTCAATTAGAAACCATTGCGAGGACCTGCCTTGTGCATTCTGAAGATGATGGGGATATTGAGCTTCTCGCTCTTTCCATGGAAGGAAAACAAGCGAAAAATTCACCAGCTCCTCAAGCTTCTTCCGCAAATGTTCGGTTAGGTGGGGCTCCTCACTGCTATCCATCGACCTTGAACTTTGTGGCCGTTACGTAAAGGCAGCTAGTTTGGAGGCTTTAGAAACTATTAAGCCTTCTGGGGGTGCTACTCCCTCTGGGCTATTGTTATATAGCAGTACTCCTTCTTTAAATGGTCAGGATATGTCTGAGTTGTTAAATGTCTCCAGGAGCCCGGTTCTCAATCTTTCCGGAATCTGTCCTCCCGTTGGGGCTGGCGATAAACCTATATCGGAATCTCTGATTGCTCTGGAACATTTGTTAGCCTCCATATTATTGCTTTTGGGGAAATTTGTAGGTAGTTCTGATTGCATCTTGGACTCTGTTACTCAAATACTGAATACATTGCTACAAAAAGCCCCTGAAACGAGGAGCATTCCTCCCCCCACGGCCGATATTAGCTTGGCAAAGGGGAAAACAAATGTGCTCATAGAGAATTCCGGTATAAAGGCACCAGTATCAGTTCATGAAATCAATGCCACGGTCCTGCCAGTAACAGCAGCGTCCAATTGCGTAAAGAATTCTGATCTGGAGATAGAGGAAGAAAACAAATCTATCTCTGGCTGTAAAGTGGCACAAGAACTATTCCCAATTTTCATTTCGGAAAATAAAAAAGAGCAATCTGAGGATAAGCAAGAAGTAAAGGAAAAAAACGGAACACATAGAAATAATAAAGGGAAAAAAAGGAAACCGGTCCGCAAATACAGGAAGAAAAGACAAAGGCGGATAATCTTCCAAAACTCTATAGTCTTGACTGATAATGAAGACAAAGCCACTGATCCTATTCCGATGACCGTAAAGGTGGCTAGTGAATCCAGCCTTCCATATCATGCACCTGAGATCATTTGCAATACTTTGCCTACGACTATGGAAGACTCACCGCAGAAGGGTGGACTTGGTCCGAGTACCTCCCCAATGATAGAGATAAGGAGCTCTATTCCAGATAAACTCGGGTCTCTCAACCCTTTGGCTTCTCCCTTTTCTCTTGCAGCCGGGGTTGGCGATTGCCAACTCCCCCCTCTTCAGCCAAAAATTTCAATGTCTTATGTGGACACTTGTGTTTTGGATTTTTTGCCTTTATTCGATGCAGACTTACCCTTAAACAGAGCATGGTTACCTAAATGTTTCAGTGATATGGAAAGTCTCCACCTTATTCAATCAAGTGACATTGAGCTAGTCTCTCTGCTAGGTGGAGATAGTGTGTCACGCATAAGGGTCAAATTTTATTCTAAAATTATTGTAAACTTGATACTACAGCAAGCGGAGAATTTCCAATGTACAGGTATTGACGTCCTGCCCATCTTCAGCTCTGGTAATATCAACTCTCCACCTAGGATGACACAAAAGGGTGATAAACAAAATGGGGTCCCTTCTTCATTTAAAGATCTAAAAATTTGGGTCTCGAAAGGGAAACGTTCGGTCTCCCAGGTACTGCCACTTCCACTTATTCAGAACTCTTCTCTAACAGAGGACAATAATCGGTGGAATTGGCTGCATAGTGCCTTATCTACTAAGACCACAGATAACCCCAAATTGTTTCACCATCTTTAACAATCAATTGAAAATTATTTCTTGGAATGCAGCTGGGATACATAGTAGTCCAGAGAAACTCGAGTTCCTATTTTCGCTGGGAGCAAATGTGATTTGCATCCAAGAAACATGGTGCACTGATAATATTGATGTTGGGAAGGATCACTATGTGTTGGAAGCGCCAGCTGCCCCATCCAAGAAAGGTCATGCCAAAGGGGGAATTGCTTGTTTATTATCTAATAAATTGCACTGGAGATTCTCCCACTATATTGACCCAAGTAACCTCTTTCAAGCTATAACAATAGCAAATCTCCCCAGTTATCTAAAGAAGCCCTCTGTTGTAATTATTAACGTGTACATTCCTCCAGAAGAGCGTTTTAACGTTTTATTGAAGCATGTATTCCAGTATATTGGTCAGATTAAAAATGTTGCATTCCCACCAGAAGTTATCCTAGTAGGAGATTTGAACTGTAAAATTTCTAATGCTAGTCTGAATCTTTTTAGAAATAAATCCAAAGATGAGGCGCATTTTATACCACAATCCCTCTTTCCAGACAAAATAGTAACTAATAAAAGAGGGAAGATTCTGCTGGAAGAATTATCGGCAGTTGAGGGGCTTATTCTAAATGGGAGATTTCCCTCTGATGTGCCTGCGGAATTTACTCATAAGTCCCCTTTTAGGGCCTCTATTCTTGATTATGCGATTTCGGACTATGACATTTTCCCTTGTATCCAGGATCTCATGATAGTCCCCACAGCTTTGAGTGATCATAGCATAATTCTTATAACTATTTCTTTAAAACCTCCGCCCACTGTGTCATGGTCTCTCAATAGTAATGATGCTATTTTCCATGCATCTTCAGGGTAGATGTTTTTGGAACCCTACTGCCATTATAGGTGTGCATGCTATTCTATGTAAAACTATATTAGAATTAAATGACTGGCATGGTTCGGAAATTGTTAATTTTGAAAAATGTATGCGGAACGTCATCTTAGATGTAAAAAAGACTAGCTGTTGTAGGAAAAGGGTAGTTTTTCCCAGTGCATTGCGTATCCTGAATAAGGAAATAAATAAATTAGTCCGAGAGCAATTCTTAGGTAGATCAGGTGAACTGGAAAAAAAAATATCAAGGTTAAAAAGAAAGAGAGTTAGACTAAAAGCGAGAATAAAAAAGGAGAAGGAAGATACAGTTTGGATTAACCTGAGGGAAGCAGATGCGTATGGCAGGACTAGAGAATTTTGGTCCATAATTGGGAAGGGATGTGGCACTAGAATAAGTCCTTGCCCCATCCCTATAGCTGAAGAGGTATGGACCTCTTATATTGGGGAGCTTTATGCAGGGACTGGTATTTCGGCTGAAGACAGTGATCCTGATTTAACATCTGAAGGTCTGATTAATTATCCCACAGAGGAAACTATAGAAACGGCCATAAAGAATATGCGCTCCTCCGGCGCTATGGGTCCTGACGAACTCCCCATGACGGTCCTGAAGCAGGAACCTTCTCTGTGGAGTAAAATCCTTTATCCATTGTTTAAATCCTGCTTTGATTCTAAAACGGTACCCGCATCCTGGAGGGGAAGTATTCTGGTCCCTATTTTTAAGAAGGGAACTAGGGATAGCCCCAGTAATTATCGTATGATAGCTCTCCTTGACTCAATCGGAAAGGTCTTTGCGAAATGTCTTTTAAATTTACTCTCCGACTGGGTTGAGGAGAACAATATCCTGCCATTCGAACAAACTGGATTCCGTAGGGGATACGGCACCTTAGACAACCTCACCACCCTACATGTGATATCTGATAAATATACGCAGGTGAGAGGGGGGGTGGTATACGCTGCTTTTATCGATTTCTCCACAGCGTTCGATAAAGTGGATCGTAGAACGCTGTGGAGAAAATTAGCAGCTCTCGGTTTACCATCTTACCTATTAGCTCTTGTTCGTACACTTCATACGGAAACTTGGTGCAGTGTTCTTCAAGGGGGCAAAAGGGGTCTCTCCCATCGAATCCCATCTTTGAACGGCCTCAAACAAGGCTGTCTCTTGGCTCCTCTTCTGTTTTCCTTATACACTGTAGACCTGCCTGCTGCCTTGTCTGTTTGTGAGGGTATTGCTCCAGTGATAGGGGGGACCCCTATCTCTTGTTTGATGTATGCCGACGATATTCTTGTTTTAGATTTAACTCCCAAAGGTCTCGCTAATCGGCTGCAAGTTCTTCATGCTTTTCCTGTTTCCCATTTCATGAAGATTAATATAACTAAAAGTAAAATTATGTGCATAGCCGGGAAAAAGAAGTGCTGTTCTGAAAATTTTGGATGGTATATCGGTGGCCAAAAACTAGAGGTTGTTAAATCCTATACTTTTTTGGGGAAAATCATTTCGGCCAATCTGAGTGGGAGGCCCCACATCGAGCATAGTTCACGCAAAGCCCTTGCCCATGGCAAAGGTTTAAATTCCCTCTATCTTGCCACCGGAAAAAGGCACTTTGCCTGTTTACTGGAGGTGTATAGGGCTAAGATTCCCGCTACGATACTATACGGTATCGAACTTATAGAGTTGAAGCATTGGGACTTTTGTCACAAAATTGAAGGGAAACTCTTAAGATCCCTATCTTCCCTGAGTACCGCGTGCTCTCTGGCCGCTTGTAGGCTCGATTTCGGTCTTAGGAGCAGCTGGGTACAGGGAGTATGCGCCCTGGTAAGATGGGTGGCTTGCCTGGCTAGAGCTGAACCGGGGACTATGAGAGCCCTCCTTAAAAAAGAATTATTGGGCAATTTTAAAGAGTTCTCACAACTTGTAAGGAACTTTAGAAGAGCTGTGACTCTTTTAAAGTTAGATGAAAGTGTTCTGTTCCTGCACTCACCAACACAGCTAAAACTCCTGCTAAAACAGGCGTCGTGGGAACTATGCTTTCAGACAGATAAGAATACAATACAAGGAAAAGGGGGTTGTGATCTTCTCCTTAACTCTTATTCCATTAAGTTGGCCCAACCCTATGCTACTTGGAATCTGCCACATGGCGTACGTAGATTATGGTTTCTTCTACGTTATGATTTACTACCCTTAAATCTACTCTTGTCCAAATGGTACGGATCGTCTCCATTGTGTAATTTCTGTAATCTAAGTATTCAGGATCGTATGCATGTCTTGCTGATTTGCCCTGCACTCCGTATATTGCGGCTCAAATGGTTAAAACCAATATGTCTCCGTCTTGGCATCTCTAATGTGAATATTTTTCTGCAATCTTTATACTGGCCTCCTAATGACATGTTTTGCTTCCATATTTTTAATTTTTTTTAAAGGTTTCTTAGCTATTTATTAACATGTTATTGGAGAGGTCTGACATTGCTTTGGTTTGTATTTCTGTCAATGGATGTTATTTGATTTAAATGTGTTTATTGAATGTTATTCTTTGGTATGTACTTGTTTTGTATTTGAAACGGTGAATTTTATGTGGCCCTCGTTGAGAGCCAAGACATAATAAAATAAATTGAATTGAAATATATGAGTTGCCTTATCAGAAAATGTTTCTACTGTATCATCCACAATGTTCTACTGTGCAACCCTACTGTACGCCTAATTGTACTTCTTGATATGCTGACTGTGCTACTTGATATCCATAAGTACATGACATGCATCAGTTTTTTTCTACTGTGGATTGCCTCAACAGCCTTAATAAAGTGTTTAAAAAAAAAAAAGAAGATTTGATCAACAAGTCTGTTGAGGAGAATGAATTACTGGTCCTATTGAGACCTCCTTCAGTGGGAAGAGGTTTTGGATTTCGGCCAGCTTTTGGCTAAGCGTCCTCTTCTAGATGTGCCAACCACCCCAAACTGGAATGGCATGGGGAGAAAAGCAAGCTTGAAGTCCTGACTATCCAGACACAGTGGGTTGAAGAATCTAGGCCTTCTTCACAGGCTCACACTCCAATATCTTGGGCGCCTGGGTTCTGAGGGTCATAAAGAAAGACTATGCAATGTATCCCAAAGAATTTATCATTCCGACTCAAACTTCTTGCAATCCATACAAACTGTTGCGCTTAATCAGAGGCCTTAAAGGCCTACTGAAGATGGGTGCTGCGATTCCGGTATCAGAAAAGGAAAAAGGACACGGCTGTAGTTGGACTTGCCCCTTTCTTCAGAGTCATCCCAAACTATTTGCCTTCACACTCCTGTTTTCTGAACACATTATTTATGACATTTAGGACTATGCTGACTTTATCTATGCTAACCGGTGCTAAAGTGCATGTACTGTCTACTTTTGTCATGTGTGCTGTGCAGGCCCATGTTCGTTTTACCTATGTTGACCTGAGCATATAGTAGATAAGAAAGGGGGGGCCGCTCGGCCCCCACGTATGCATGGCGGGGCGGGCCCCCACCCCCCTCCTACAGCCATTGGGTCGCGCCCCCGCGACCCGGAAGCACTAACGGTGTTTCCGGGCCGTGGGGGGCGTGGCTTGCAGTTTAAATGCCCGGCGAGCACGGGAGACTGGCTCTTTGTCCCCGCGCTCGACCCAGGCAACAGCTTCGCTCCCCCCACCAGTGCCGGGGAGCCTTTCATTTTATTTTCTATATTGCAGGCTACGGTGGCGTTTCCCGACGAGAGGCAGGAGATTGTATGATCGGGACTGGCTGGTGGAGCTGAGCAGTCCGACGTGGGACCCGGTATTAATCCCAGTGGCGGCAGTGGTTTACGAGAGGCAGGAGATTGTGTGATCGGGACCGGCTGGTGGAGCCGAGCAGTCCGACGTGGGACCCTGTATTAATCCCGGTGGCTGCAGTGGTCGTGGTGCCAGGGGGCGAGCAAGCGGTCAGCAGAGCAACCAGTTGGTTCGGTAAATTGGGGCATAAGCCAGCGTGTGTATCCCTTCGTGGGGAGTCAAAGGGGAGGGTCGATTTGTGTGGTTCACGGAGGGGAATTTAGAGCACAGTTATCGGCACAGAAGCGAAGCAGGCTTCTCCCCGGCAGCAGTTGGATGGGAGACCTCCATTAAGATACACTATCTGGAGGATAATTTTACTTTTAAACGCTGGGAAATTATAACCTCGGTGGGTTTTAAAAAGGGCAGCGTTTTTGGTGCTAGAAGTACACAAGGGGCATTGTTGGGGGCCTCGTGTGCATAGACGGTATTTAAAACATTGAACATTGTGTGCGAAATCTAGAAGGGGTTGCGGAACGCTGTAACATACTAATACAATTTTGGTTATGGCTGCACGGGACGCGAGAGGCTCTAAAGTAGAACGCATGTTACAAACAATGATGCGCAGGATGGAAGCAATGGACAAAAGGTGGGGGAAAGTGGATGCGCTGGGGAGGACTGTGGCTGAGATGGGTGAGAGGCTGGAGGCAAGCACGGGGAGCAGGCCTAAGCGAACGATAATACCGCCTAAATCTAGAGGAGACTGGGAGGTCCCTCCCACGCGCGGTAGGGCCAAAAAAGGATGCAAGGGGCGTAATAACCCCAGACCAGGTGGGGTGTCACCAGTAACAGGGCCAGACGACGAGCCAGCACCCGCCCCAGCACCCGCGACCCCGTGATTATCCCGGTAGTGCCAGCGACCCCAGTGATTGCACCGGCGGAACAAGCTCCAGCCACGCCGCCGGTGATAGTGGTGCCAGCAGTGGTGCCTCAGGTGAGTCCGGCAGGCCAAATCCCTGGAGTTGGGCCGGTTCCCCCGGAATTGGAAGCCCAGATAGCGGCGCTGGTCCCATGGTTGGGAATAGGGGGTGTTTTACCGGCCGCAGCAGATCCCTTGGCAGAAGCACAGAAGGTGGTGGCCCGAATTATGGCGGCGAGGGCAGGGGGTAACATGTCAGGCACTCCAATTTCTCCCCTAACAGGCGCAGCAGATGACGGGGGAAAGAATAAGATTATTGAGCCTACACGGAGTACGGAAAGTGGTAAGGAAGTTGCTTTACCTCTTTTGGGGGAAGGCTCGCTGCCATGCAGGGGGGAGGACCTAGCCCAACACGTGGCTCAAGCTGTGAAAGAGTGCATCTGTGCGGACAAATTTATCAATATGTTTTCCTTGCTCATTGATAACAGAGAGTGGGAGTACGCAAAGACCCAGAAGGATATGTTACTGCCTAGCGAGTGGCGATCCCAGTTGTTGAAGTTTAGGGTGGAGGGGACCCTCAGTAACTGGCTCAAGGCGTTTTCAGTATTTGTAGCGGTAATTGCTGAGCATACACCAGGGATGCAGGCCCAATTGGCCTGTTACCAGAGTAGGATCATAACGTTTAGCGAGAAGCATGGGGAGGCATGGAAAGAATATGATATTGCCTTTAGGAAAGCCAAGGAATTTAACAAATCTTTAACCTGGGACAAAGTTGACTCGGCATCATGGCACTCGCAGTTCTCGGGAGGGCAGGCGCCGGGTGGGGCCAATACTTGGAATTAAGGGTACCCCAACAGGCCACAACAGCATTTCCAGCAGCCAGCCCAGCACTCTGGCCAACAGCCCTTTCGTGCGGGGCTTGGTTGGGACCCGTCCAGCAGACCTAGGGGCAATGTGGGAGGAAAAGGGGTATGCTGGGATTTTAATAAGGGGGCATGTACTAGGGCCCCGGGCACATGCAGATTTAAACATGCATGCGCCAGCTGTGGGCAGGCTTCCCACACTGAAGCCAACTGCAGGGCCAAAGGTCCTCAGAGCGGTAGGGGGAGGAGGAGACCAGAGTAGGTCTTGTCACACCCAGGTTTCCCACACCCCCATTGACATATCAGTGATTATCCCATGGCTGAATAAATACCCAGACCATGACTCTGCCAGGTTACTACAGGAAGGTTTCACGCATGGCTTCAGGATTCCAGCCGCAGGTTATGTGGGTAGGCCACAGTGCAGAAACCAACTCTCAGTTAAACACAGCCCGGGCGTAGTGGAGGAATAAATTGGAAAGGAATTGCGCTTGGGCAGAGTGGCGGGCCCCTTTAACGATATCCCGTCAGCAGATTTTGTGTGTTCACCACTGGGGGTGGTCCCGAAGAAAGATAGGGGTGAATTCAGGCTGATCCATAATCTCTCAGCACCCAGGGGCAATTCATTGAATGATGCAATTGATGATGACATATGCAGTGTGAAATATACCTCCAGTGAAGCGTTCTGCAGAGAGTGCTGTCTCCTAGCGTACTCTTGTTCCTGTAAGTCAAGCGACGCCTCGCGGCCCCCGCTCCGCGGGAGCCGCTCGCAGGCTGAGGACTTTTGCTTGCCATCATCCCTGGACCTCCCTAAGTGCAAGGAGCACCAACGCGACCTGTGTGAGGCTGCAGCTGGACCCCAAGGCGTGAGGCGGGACTGCGAGGACCAGCGTGCAGCGCGGCGCTGATCGGCCGCAGCTGGTCCTCTTCCCGCCCCTCCACCCGTCAAAAACATCGCGGTGTGTGAACCACCCGGGTACCTCCAGTGAAGCGTTCTGCAGAGAGTGCTGTCTCCTAGCGTACTCTCGTTCCTGTAAGTCAAGCGACGCCTCGCGGCCCCCGCTCCGCGGGGGCCGCTCGCAGGCTGAGGACTTTTGCTTGCCATCATCCCTGGACCTCCCTAAGTGCAAGGAGCACCAACGCGACCTGTGTGAGGCTGCAGCTGGACCCCAAGGCGTGAGGCAGGACTGCGAGGACCAGCGTGCAGCGCGGCGCTGATCGGCCGCAGCTGGTCCTCTTCCCGCCCCTCCACCCGTCAAAAACATCGTGGTGTGTGAACCGCCCGGGTACCTCCAGTGAAGCGTTCTGCAGAGAGTGCTGTCTCCTAGCGTACTCTCGTTCCTGTAAGTCAAGCGACGCCTCGCGGCCCCCGCTCCGCGGGAGCCGCTCGCAGGCTGAGGACTTTTGCTTGCCATCATCCCTGGTCCTCCCTAAGTGCAAGGAGCACCAACGCGACCTGTGTGAGGCTGCAGCTGGACCCCAAGGCGGGACTGCGAGGACCAGCGTGCAGCGCGGCGCTGATCGGCCGCAGCTGGTCCTCTTCCCGCCCCTCCACCCGTCAAAAACATCGCGGTGTGTGAACCGCCCGGGTACCTCCAGTGAAGCGTTCTGCAGAGAGTGCTGTCTCCTAGCGTACTCTCGTTCCTGTAAGTCAAGCGACGCCTCGCGGCCCCCGCTCCGCGGGAGCCGCTCGCAGGCTGAGGACTTTTGCTTGCCATCATCCCTGGACCTCCCTAAGTGCAAGGAGCAACAACGCGACCTGTGTGAGGCTGCAGCTGGACCCCAAGGCGTGAGGCGGGACTGCGAGGACCAGCGTGCAGCGCGGCGCTGATCGGCCGCAGCTGGTCCTCTTCCCGCCCCTCCACCCGTCAAAAACATCGCGGTGTGTGAACCGCCCGGGTACCTCCAGTGAAGCGTTCTGCAGAGAGTGCTGTCTCCTAGCGTACTCTCATTCCTGTAAGTCAAGTGACGCCTCGCGGCCCCCGCTCCGCGGGTGCCGCTCGCAGGCTGAGGACTTTTGCTTGCCATCATCCCTGGACCTCCCTAAGTGCAAGGAGCACCAACGCGACCTGTGTGAGGCTGCAGCTGGACCCCAAGGCGTGAGGCGGGACTGCGAGGACCAGCGTGCAGCGCGGCGCTGATCGGCCGCAGCTGGTCCTCTTCCCGCCCCTCCACCCGTCAAAAACATTGCGGTGTGTGAACTGCCCGGGTACCTCCAGTGAAGCGTTCTGCAGAGAGTGCTGTCTCCTAGCGTACTCTCGTTCCTGTAAGTCAAGCGACGCCTCGTGGCCCCCGCTCCGCGGGAGCCGCTCGCAGGCTGAGGACTTTTGCTTGCCATCATCCCTGGACCTCCCTAAGTGCAAGGAGCACCAACGCGACCTGTGTGAGGCTGCAGCTGGACCCCAAGGCGTGAGGCGGGACTGCGAGGACCAGCGTGCAGCGCGGCGCTGATCGGCCGCAGCTGGTCCTCTTCCCGCCCCTCCACCCGTCAAAAACATCGCGGTGTGTGAACTGCCCGGGTACCTCCAGTGAAGCGTTCTGCAGAGAGTGCTGTCTCCTAGCGTACTCTCGTTCCTGTAAGTCAAGCGACGCCTCGCGGCCCCCGCTCCGCGGGAGCCGCTCGCAGGCTGAGGACTTTTGCTTGCCATCATCCCTGGACCTCCCTAAGTGCAAGGAGCACCAACGCGACCTGTGTGAGGCTGCAGCTGGACCCCAAGGCATGAGGCGGGACTGCGAGGACCAGCGTGCAGCGCGGCGCTGATCGGCCGCAGCTGGTCCTCTTCCCGCCCCTCCACCCGTCAAAAACATTGCGGTGTGTGAACCGCCCGGGTACCTCCAGTGAAGCGTTCTGCAGAGAGTGCTGTCTCCTAGCGTACTCTCATTCCTGTAAGTCAAGCGACGCCTCGCGGCCCCCGCTCCGCGGGAGCCGCTCGCAGGCTGAGGACTTTTGCTTGCCATCATCCCTGGACCTCCCTAAGTGCAAGGAGCACCAACGCGACCTGTGTGAGGCTGCAGCTGGACCCCAAGGCGTGAGGCGGGACTGCGAGGACCAGCGTGCAGCGCGGCGCTGATCGGCCGCAGCTGGTCCTCTTCCCGCCCCTCCACCCGTCAAAAACATCGCGGTGTGTGAACCGCCCGGGTACCTCCAGTGAAGCGTTCTGCAGAGAGTGCTGTCTCCTAGCGTACTCTCGTTCCTGTAAGTCAAGCGACGCCTCGCGGCCCCCGCTCCGCGGGAGCCGCTCGCAGGCTGAGGTCTTTTGCTTGCCATCATCCCTGGACCTCCCTAAGTGCAAGGAGCACCAACGCGACCTGTGTGAGGCTGCAGCTGGACCCCAAGGCGTGAGGCGGGACTGCGAGGACCAGCGTGCAGCGCGGCGCTGATCGGCCGCAGCTGGTCCTCTTCCCGCCCCTCCACCCGTCAAAAACATTGCGGTGTGTGAACCGCCCGGGTACCTCCAGTGAAGCGTTCTGCAGAGAGTGCTGTCTCCTAGCGTACTCTCGTTCCTGTAAGTCAAGCGACGCCTCGCGGCCCCCGCTCCGCGGGTGCCGCTCGCAGGCTGAGGACTTTTGCTTGCCATCATCCCTGGACCTCCCTAAGTGCAAGGAGCACCAACGCGACCTGTGTGAGGCTGCAGCTGGACCCCAAGGCGTGAGGCGGGACTGCGAGGACCAGCGTGCAGCGCGGCGCTGATCGGCCGCAGCTGGTCCTCTTCCCGCCCCTCCACCCGTCAAAAACATCGCGGTGTGTGAACCGCCCGGGTACCTCCAGTGAAGCGTTCTGCAGAGAGTGCTGTCTCCTAGCGTACTCTCGTTCCTGTAAGTCAAGCGACGCCTCGTGGCCCCCGCTCCGCGGGAGCCGCTCGCAGGCTGAGGACTTTTGCTTGCCATCATCCCTGGACCTCCCTAAGTGCAAGGAGCACCAACGCGACCTGTGTGAGGCTGCAGCTGGACCCCAAGGCGTGAGGCGGGACTGCGAGGACCAGCGTGCAGCGCGGCGCTGATCGGCCGCAGCTGGTCCTCTTCCCGCCCCTCCACCCGTCAAAAACATCGCGGTGTGTGAACTGCCCGGGTACCTCCAGTGAAGCGTTCTGCAGAGAGTGCTGTCTCCTAGCGTACTCTCGTTCCTGTAAGTCAAGCGACGCCTCGCGGCCCCCGCTCCGCGGGAGCCGCTCGCAGGCTGAGGACTTTTGCTTGCCATCATCCCTGGACCTCCCTAAGTGCAAGGAGCACCAACGCGACCTGTGTGAGGCTGCAGCTGGACCCCAAGGCATGAGGCGGGACTGCGAGGACCAGCGTGCAGCGCGGCGCTGATCGGCCGCAGCTGGTCCTCTTCCCGCCCCTCCACCCGTCAAAAACATTGCGGTGTGTGAACCGCCCGGGTACCTCCAGTGAAGCGTTCTGCAGAGAGTGCTGTCTCCTAGCGTACTCTCATTCCTGTAAGTCAAGCGACGCCTCGCGGCCCCCGCTCCGCGGGAGCCGCTCGCAGGCTGAGGACTTTTGCTTGCCATCATCCCTGGACCTCCCTAAGTGCAAGGAGCACCAACGCGACCTGTGTGAGGCTGCAGCTGGACCCCAAGGCGTGAGGCGGGACTGCGAGGACCAGCGTGCAGCGCGGCGCTGATCGGCCGCAGCTGGTCCTCTTCCCGCCCCTCCACCCGTCAAAAACATCGCGGTGTGTGAACCGCCCGGGTACCTCCAGTGAAGCGTTCTGCAGAGAGTGCTGTCTCCTAGCGTACTCTCGTTCCTGTAAGTCAAGCGACGCCTCGCGGCCCCCGCTCCGCGGGAGCCGCTCGCAGGCTGAGGTCTTTTGCTTGCCATCATCCCTGGACCTCCCTAAGTGCAAGGAGCACCAACGCGACCTGTGTGAGGCTGCAGCTGGACCCCAAGGCGTGAGGCGGGACTGCGAGGACCAGCGTGCAGCGCGGCGCTGATCGGCCGCAGCTGGTCCTCTTCCCGCCCCTCCACCCGTCAAAAACATTGCGGTGTGTGAACCGCCCGGGTACCTCCAGTGAAGCGTTCTGCAGAGAGTGCTGTCTCCTAGCGTACTCTCGTTCCTGTAAGTCAAGCGACGCCTCGCGGCCCCCGCTCCGCGGGTGCCGCTCGCAGGCTGAGGACTTTTGCTTGCCATCATCCCTGGACCTCCCTAAGTGCAAGGAGCACCAACGCGACCTGTGTGAGGCTGCAGCTGGACCCCAAGGCGTGAGGCGGGACTGCGAGGACCAGCGTGCAGCGCGGCGCTGATCGGCCGCAGCTGGTCCTCTTCCCGCCCCTCCACCCGTCAAAAACATCGCGGTGTGTGAACCGCCCGGGTACCTCCAGTGAAGCGTTCTGCAGAGAGTGCTGTCTCCTAGCGTACTCTCGTTCCTGTAAGTCAAGCGACGCCTCGCGGCCCCCGCTCCGCGGGTGCCACTCGCAGGCTGAGGACTTTTGCTTGCCATCATCCCTGGACCTCCCTAAGTGCAAGGAGCACCAACGCGACCTGTGTGAGGCTGCAGCTGGACCCCAAGGCGTGAGGCGGGACTGCGAGGACCAGCGTGCAGCGCGGCGCTGATCGGCCGCAGCTGGTCCTCTTCCCGCCCCTCCACCTGTTCTTCCTATAACATCGCTTGGTGTAACGCGCACGCGGGACGCGCGCGGGGCGGCCACCGGGGCGAAGACCGGGCAAAGAGCGGGCCGTTTAAGGCCGTTCAAGGACGGCAGAGGGCGGCCCAGGCCCTGAATCCCTGTCTCATCGCCCTGAAACCACCATCCAGGTAGGCCGACTGTCGCTTATTCTTTTTTGAGGCCACAGCCATCCAATACCTGGTATAGCCTTATCAACGTCAACCATGCGGCACAAAACAAGAAGCTGTACCAAAAAAGCTACGGAGGTAGCACAAGTGACTGGTCCCATTGACCTTTTCCTCTCACGGGTAAATGAGACAATTGACAAGAGTATTGTACTCCTAGAGAAAAGAGTCTCCCTGGACCTCATGAATGCCAAACGCTCCTCCCTGGGCTCCCTTGCAAATGCAGACTCATCCTCTCAGCAAGCACTCAACAATTGCTCTTTGCCTTTGCCCTTGGCCACCATAGGCACTGTTACAGTACCGAGTGCCGTCGACTTGTCAGTTACCTGTTCGGAATCGGACCCGTCCTTTGTGGATCTGGAGGCGACCCCAGACCTAGAAGCCTGTCGGACACCCAGAGAGACGGAACCGGGCCTGGATGGGCTAACTGCCAAGTCGACCCCTTTCGTGCCCAGTGATTCCAGGGGTAAGGTTACTTTTATACCCACAAAGGTAGTGACTAAGCCTAAACCTAAGGAGTCTAAACCCAAGGAGAAGACCAAAGCCAAAGTTGGTAACCATAATCTGGTAACACCTACTCCACACATAGCGCCTGGTATTCCATGCTGGGTCGAAAACATGGTTACGGACCTCAAACATGATCTTGAAGCTACAATAGCGGCCCAAATCAAACCCTTGATTTCTAAACTTGATAGATTAACATCGCTCATTAATACTAAATGGCCCAACAAGATTAATGAGCTTGGGCCCGCTCAGCAACAGGGGCGCAGAGAACTACCACCTAATCCCCAACCCCCAGCCAAGGTCACTAAGTCCACAACCGATAAGGCGAAAATACCCCCATCTACCAAGGACCAACCTGCACCACACTCTCCCCATTCAGGGAACAATTTTGCTCAACCGCCACTTATCTCCACTTCAAAAGCGGTGAGCGATCCTTCATCCGTGCAGCAACTAGCTGCTGGTACTAAATCTACCACCTCCCAAGCCAAGGATCCCAAAGGGAAACCTACGGATATTCTAGCCTCTCACTCTACTAATAACTCTGAAGCCCCTAAGCCAAGGCAGGCTCGCTACAAAGTTATTAGCTTGCCACCAGAAGTCTCTCCTTTTGTGGTCGTGTTGACTGCTGTCCCCCCACTGAAGGAAGGAGTCAAAGAGACCTATGTAGAGTTACGAAACAAATGTGCCCAGTGGCTTCAACTACACAGACCACTACCTAGTAGTATGAGTGGGGAAATCCTTACTGTACGTAGAGGGGATTGGGTGGGTAGGAGTAAGAAAACAATATCAGGGGATGTAATTACTGTTAATTTTAGGGATGTGGGGGCTGCGACTTTCATCTGCAATGCACCTAACAGTGGTCCTGCTACCCAAATCAAACCACTCCCCTTGTCTTACTTCCTCCCCAACTTGATAAGACCCAACTTTCACCGACCAATTATTTCAAGTAATCAAGGGCCTGTACGTCCCCCTCAATATGCCCCTAACCACTGGCAGCAGCCGCCTAATTTTCCACCTCTTGTCCCGCACCATGCTGGCCCCCAGTGGCAACAACCTTTCCACCCCTTACCACCTTTTTTCCAACCCGCCCAGCAGTGGCAACAACTCCCCCAGCCATCACTCTCTGTTAACCATCAATGGCAACAGCCATGGCAGGAACCGTCTTCGTCCTTGTCTTTTAACCCCTTTTAACGATTAATAATATCGTATTAAAATGTAAAACTACGCAACTTGGCTGCTGAGAGCCAAGATTGGTCTGCGTTTACCACCCTTGGTTTGCAAAGGTGATACGCCCATTTTCCCATGGGGTATAAGAATATCCCCAGGATCTTTGCAGCATGTGCTGTGTCCCTTTTACATGACATTGATCCTGAAGCTTTGTCCTATGTCAATGACATATACCTTACTGATGATGATCTTAATCCTGGCGAGAGTGGATTGCGATTACGCGATTCACTGAGCTTGGTTACAAGTTCAATTTTGCACACATTGCTCTTCTTGCTGTGATTTTTCCTGGTTATGAGTTAAGCAATGAGAGTAGGGATTTGGATCCCCATTTTTGGGAGAAATGTGCCAAGTGCAACCGCCTTCTACTCTCAAGAAATTGCAGTCTCTGCATGTTTTTATTTTTATTTTGGAGAACTTACATTCCTGATTATGCTCAGCAAATTAAACTCCTTTATGATTTGATCCACCCAAATATTTCTGCTTCCTCCTGGAACATACTGCTGTCTTATGGCATTTGCTGTCCGATCTACTTGCTGTGCAATTCTTACAAACCAGGTTTAATAGTATAAATTTGTATTTTGCCGGGTGCAATTGGTTTTACTTATGTCATGGTTAATGAGGGTGACACTGCTCCCAATGCTTATAAATTGCATCTGTACACTTCTGCTGAAATGTGTTTTGCTACAACTGAATTTTTTTTACCCGCAGTGCAGATGCCCATTCTTAAAGAACAGCCTCAAGGTCAAGATAAGTGCATCTTAGTCGTTTCACCTGTGCCTGCCTTAGAGGCAGTCACAAAGGCTAATGTTCCTCATTCTAAAGCTTTTCACCCACGTTGGATTGAATGGGCTTTGTCTTAAATATCTGTTGATGTTTCCTTTTGTTTTTGACCCTTCATTACAAACACAAGAGTTTCTTCCATATGACCATGTTAATCCTCTGCCTTCTTCGCTTCTTCCTCTTGATCAGTATAAATGAATGATTTACACAGATGGTCCGGCGCAACTGCCCTTTGGCTCTAAGAAGACTGGTTGTGCAGCTTGCATTATTGTTGTAAGTACTATGATTGATTTATTTATTTTATTTTTTATTTTAGGAGATTTAATAAGCGCACAAATACCCGTGGGTGTCTCGGCGCTGTGGGTCCACTAAGCTGTCCATTAAACTGATTACTGATTAAAAAGCCATGTTTTTATCTGTTTGCGAAAAGAAAGAAGAGAGGTGCAGGTCTTAATTTGGCATGGAAGGCTGTTCCAGAGTTTGGTGGCAGTTACTATGAAAGACCTGTCACCCCATGAGACTTTCTTAGTCCTTGGGACTTGTACAAGACATGCAGTAGATGAACGGAGGGATCTTACCGGGGTGTAGGGGCAAAAGGCATCTTTTAGGAAAGCAGGTCCTAGGGAATGAATTGCTTTATAGGCAATACAGAGTGCCTTAAATGTAGTTCTTTTTCTTACTGGCAACCAGTGAAGCTGTTTAGTAGTGCTGGAAATAGGTATAAACTTAGGAGTCCCAGTAATCAGTCTGGCTGCGGCATTCTGCACCGACTGTAGTTTGTTGAGGACTCTTTCCTGAGCATTCACAAAGAGCCCATTACAATACTCGATGCGGGACATCACTAATGTACTGACCAAAGTCCTGGCCATACTCTATGGAAGATAAGGAAGGAGTTTCTTGATCATTCTCATAGTGTAGAATGAGGATGACACCACAGCGTTAGCATGGAACATAAGGGAGAGTTTACTGTCCAGTACAACCCCCACATTTCTTGCCTTGGCCACTGGGGACGGAGGTGGTCCGAGAGCTGCAGGCCACTAAGTGGGTGACCAGGCTGGGGAGAGATTACCAAACCCCATGACCTCCGGTTTTATCGGAGTTCAGTTTAAGGCAATTTGTGAACATCCAGTCACTTATTGCAAGCATTCCTAAATGAAAATTGCAAGCCACTTTGTCTCCATTTTTGTTAATAGCCAACACAATCTGGGTGTCGTCCACAAAGTGGAGGTTTCCAATCCACTTTGATTCATACTCAATCCCTTGTGACTGTGCAGCACAATTGGCTTTGACTTTGGTTCTTGAACATTATGATCCAGAATTGCTTACCCTTTTGGGGTGTGATTCTTTTTACTGTGTACAATCCTTTAACAACAATTTGCATTTTTGGAACTAAAATGGCTTGTGTAATTCTACTAGCAGCACAATAAAGTAGAAAACGCTTTGGGTTAAGGGGGCTGATCTCAATGATCACCTTTCGCTTACTCGTGTTGTACACACTTTGGGCCATCAACATGCAAGAGCGCACACTGTTGGAAAATCAATGGATGATGAAGGAGACAAATCTGCAGTAGCAACATCTAAAGTTGCCAAAGTAATGTGTTCTATGACTAAAATGGATGATGACATTCTGACTGCCATCACTGCATCTCAGGATGCTACTGCTTTTCCGCAAGGATTTCCTTCTAAATACACTTATCAGTTGAATGCTGACAGAGTTCCCTTTGTAGCAATCCCTGGGGTTGGTGATCACTTGATACGCAACCTGTCCGCAGACATTCTTTGATAGTGGCCACTCATGAGGGTATAGCTTCTGCACATGCAGGAGTTACAGCCCCTGTTTCGCTCTTACAGCAATGTTATTGGAGGTGGGTTTGTAAGGGGTGTGGCTAGGGAGCCAGCGATGGTAGACGCGTGAGCTGAGAGCTCCGCTCCAGCCCGGCCAATAATCCTGATATTCGTTGTCTTCACCCATGGCTGGGGGTGTGCTCCCATGGGCCAGACTTCCCGGAGGTACTGGGGGCCCAATCTTTGCCATTCCAGCAGTCCCAGCTCCAAGCTGGGAGTGGAGGTGGGGCATCTTAGAGCTGACAGGGCTGCTGCAAGATGGTAGCCAAGTGGAGCTACGCAGCACTAAAGCGAGCAGCGGTCGGCAGAATGCCCTGCTAGCCACTTAAGGAGGGCGAGCCGCATCCACTGGAACCTCTGTGTTGCCAGTGTCACTCTTGTCACTCAGTGTCACTCTTGTCGATCCAGGACCTAGGACCCACCCGGGAGCAATTACAGCGGCTCCTCTGTGGCCAGTGGTAGGCCCATCCCATAGTATACCGCCGGGGAAACAATTTCTACGTAGGTGGAGGGCCAAAGACTGTGGGGGTTTCTTGTGACACAAGACCAGATGTGGCTCCCTCCTTGTACTGGGGTGAATGTAAGACATTGATCTACATTCTGTCCATCAAATTGTTTTTTGTAATTTTCTCCCTGAGTGTACTGGGGTAGCTCAGACGTGGGTCCCAGAGCCTCCACACCACTGGAGTCAAGCTAGCCGGGCTGATGAGAGGTGTTACCTCAAAACCGGTCCGGTCCTCGGATGCTTGATTCCGGTCTGGGAAAGATATGGCTGTTGTAGTTCGGACTGGACTGTTCCCATGGGGCACAGGGTCAGAGCTGATTTGCATAAAGCCATTATCTGACCCAGGGTGGTGTGGAGTGCAAAAAACGATGTATTTAGGCCCAGATCCTTGTACTGGGGTGAATGTAAGACATTGATCTACATTCTGTCCATCAAATTGTTTTTTGTAATTTTCTCCCTGAGTGTACTGGGGTTGCTCAAACGTGGGTCCCAGAGCCTCCACACCACTGGAGTCAAGCTAGCCGGGCTGATGAGAGGTGTTACCTCGAAACCGGTCCGGTCCTCGGATGCTTGATTCCGGTCCGGGAAAGATATGGCTGTTGTAGTTCGGACTGGACTGTTCCCATGGGGCACAGGGTCAGAGCTGATTTGCATAAAGCCATTATCTGACCCAGGGTGGTGTGGAGTGCAAAAAACGATGGATTTAGGCCCAGATCCTTGTACTGGGGTGAATGTAAGACATTGATCTACATTCTGTCCATCAAATTGTTTTTTGTAATTTTCTCCCTGAGTGTACTGGGGTAGCTCAGACGTGGGTCCCAGAGCCTCCACACCACTGGAGTCAAGCTAGCCGGGCCGATGAGAGGTGTTACCTCGAAACCGGTCCGGTCCTCGGATGCTTGATTCCGGTCTGGGAAAGATATGGCTGTTGTAGTTCGGACTGGACTGTTCCCATGGGGCACAGGGTCAGAGCTGATTTGCATAAAGCCATTATCTGACCCAGGGTGGTGTGGAGTGCAAAAAACGATGGATTTAGGCCCAGATCCTTGTACTGGGGTGAATGTAAGACATTGATCTACATTCTGTCCATCAAATTGTTTTTTGTAATTTTCTCCCTGAGTGTACTGGGGTAGCTCAGACGTGGGTCCCAGAGCCTCCACACCACTGGAGTCAAGCTAGCCGGGCTGATGAGAGGTGTTACCTCGAAACCGGTCCGGTCCTCGGTTGCTTGATTCTGGTCTGGGAAAGATATGGCTGTTGTAGTTCGGACTGGACTGTTCCCGTGGGGCACAGGGTCAGAGCTGATTTGCATAAAGCCATTATCTATCCCACGGTGGTGTGGAGTGCAAAAAACGATGGATTTAGGCCTAGATCCTTGTACTGGGGTGAATGTAAGACATTGATCTACATTCTGTCCATCTAATTGTTTTTTCTAATTTTCTCCCTGAGTGTACTGGGGTAGCTCAGACGTGGGTCCCAGAGCCTCCACACCACTGGAGTCAAGCTAGCCGGGCTGATGAGAGGTGTTACCTTGAAACCGGTCCGGTCCTCGGATGCTTGATTCCGGTCTGGGAAAGATATGGCTGTTGTAGTTCGGACTGGACTGTTCCCATGGGGCACAGGGTCAGAGCTGATTTGCATAAAGCCATTATCTGACCCAGGGTGGTGGGGAGTGCAAAAAACGATGGATTTAGGCCCAGATCCTTGTACTGGGGTGAATGTAAGACATTGATCTACATTCTGTCCATCAAATTGTTTTTTGTAATTTTCTCCCTGAGTGTACTGGGGTTGCTCAGACGTGGGTCCCAGAGCCTCCACACCACTGGAGTCAAGCTAGCCGGGCTGATGAGAGGTGTTACCTCGAAACCGGTCCGGTCCTCGGATGCTTGATTCCGGTCGGGGAAAGATATGGCTGTTGTAGTTCGGACTGGACTGTTCCCATGGGGCACAGGGTCAGAGCTGATTTGCATAAAGCCATTATCTGACCCAGGGTGGTGTGGAGTGCAAAAAACGATGGATTTAAGCCCAGATCCTTGTACTGGGGTGAATGTAAGACATTGATCTACATTCTGTCCATCAAATTGTTTTTTGTAATTTTCTCCCTGAGTGTACTGGGGTAGCTCAGACGTGGGTCCCAGAGCCTCCACACCACTGGAGTCAAGCTAGCCGGGCTGATGAGAGGTGTTACCTCGAAACCGGTCCGGTCCTCGGATGCTTGATTCCGGTCTGGGAAAGATATGGCTGTTGTAGTTCGGACTGGACTGTTCCCATGGGGCACAGGGTCAGAGCTGATTTGCATAAAGCCATTATCTGACCCAGGGTGGTGTGGAGTGCAAAAAACGATGGATTTAGGCCCAGATCCTTGTACTGGGGTGAATGTAAGACATTGATCTACATTCTGTCCATCAAATTGTTTTTTGTAATTTTCTCCCTGAGTGTACTGGGGTAGCTCAGACTTGGGTCCCAGAGCCTCCACACCACTGGAGTCAAGCTAGCCAGGCTGATGAGAGGTGTTACCTCGAAACCGGTCCGGTCCTCGGATGCTTGATTCTGGTCTGGGAAAGATATGGCTGTTGTAGTTCGGACTGGACTGTTCATATGGGGCACAGGGTCAGAGCTGATTTGCATAAAGCCATTATCTGACCCAGGGTGGTGTGAAATGCAAAAAACGATGGATTTAGGCCCAGATCCTTGTACTGGGGTGAATGTAAGACATTGATCTACATTCTGTCCATCAAATTGTTTTTTTTAATTTTCTCCCTGAGTGTACTGGGGTAGCTCAGACGTGGGTCCCAGAGCCTCCACACCACTGGAGTCAAGCTAGCCGGGCTGATGAGAGGTGTTACCTCGAAACCGGTCCGGTCCTCGGATGCTTGATTCCGGTCTGGGAAAGATATGGCTGTTGTAGTTCGGACTGGACTGTTCCCATGGGGCACAGGGTCAGAGCTGATTTGCATAAAGCCATTATCTGACCCAGGGTGGTGTGGAGTGCAAAAAACAATGGATTTAGGCCCAGATCCTTGTACTGGGGTGAATGTAAGACATTGATCTACATTCTGTCCATCAAATTGTTTTTTGTAATTTTCTCCCTGAGTGTACTGGGGTAGCTCAGACGTGGGTCCCAGAGCCTCCACACCACTGGAGTCAAGCTAGCCGGGCTGATGAGAGGTGTTACCTCGAAACCGGTCCGGTCCTCGGATGCTTGATTCCGGCCGGGAAAGATATGGCTGTTGTAGTTCGGACTGGACTGTTCCCATGGGGCACAGGGTCAGAGCTGATTTGCATAAAGCCATTATCTGACCCAGGGTGGTGTGGAGTGCAAAAAACGATGGATTTAGGCCCAGATCCTTGTACTGGGGTGAATGTAAGACATTGATCTACATTCTGTCCATCAAATTGTTTTTTGTAATTTTCTTCCTGAGTGTACTGGGGTAGCTCAGACGTGGGTCCCAGAGCCTCCACACCACTGGAGTCAAGCTAGCCGGGCTGATGAGAGGTGTTACCTCAAAACCGGTCCGGTCCTCGGATGCTTGATTCCGGTCTGGGAAAGATATGGCTGTTGTAGTTCGGACTGGACTGTTCCCATGGGGCACAGGGTCAGAGCTGATTTGCATAAAGCCATTATCTGACCCAGGGTGGTGTGGAGTGCAAAAAACGATGGATTTAGACCCAGATCCTTGTACTGGGGTAAATGTAAGACATTGATCTACATTCGGTCCATCAAATTGTTTTTTGTAATTTTCTCCCTGAGTGTACTGGGGTAGCTCAGACATGGGTCCCAGAGCCTCCACACCACTGGAGTCAAGCTAGCCGGGCTGATGAGAGGTGTTACCACGAAACCGGTCCGGTCCTCGGATGCTTGATTCCGGTCTGGGAAAGATATGGCTGTTGTAGTTCAGACTGGACTGTTCCCATGGGGCACAGGGTCAGAGCTGATTTGCATAAAGCCATTATCTGACCCAGGGTGGTGTGGAGTGCAAAAAACGATGGATTTAGGCCCAGATCCTTGTACTGGGGTGAATGTAAGACATTGATCTACATTCTGTCCATCAAATTGTTTTTTGTAATTTTCTCCCTGAGTGTACTGGGGTAGCTCAGACGTGGGTCCCAGAGCCTCCACACCACTGGAGTCAAGCTAGCCGGGCTGATGAGAGGTGTTACCTCGAAACCGGTCCGGTCCTCGGATGCTTGATTCCGGTCTGGGAAAGATATGGCTGTTGTAGTTCGGACTGGACTGTTCCCATGGGGCACAGGGTCAGAGCTGATTTGCATAAAGCCATTATCTACCCAGGGTGGTGTAGAGTGCAAAAAACGATGGATTTAGGCCCAGATCCTTGTACTGGGGTGAATGTAAGACATTGATCTACATTCTGTCCATCAAATTGTTTTTTGTAATTTTCTCCCTGAGTGTACTGGGGTATCTCAGACGTGGGTCCCAGAGCCTCCACACCACTGGAGTCAAGCTAGCCGGGCTGATGAGAGGTGTTACCTCGAAACCGGTCCGGTCCTCGGATGCTTGATTCCGGTCTGGGAAAGATATGGCTGTTGTAGTTCGGACTGGACTGTTCCCATGGGGCACAGGGTCAGAGCTGATTTGCATAAAGCCATTATCTGACCCAGGGTGGTGTGGAGTGCAAAAAACGATGGATTTAGGCCCAGATCCTTGTACTGGGGTGAATATAAGACATTGATCTACATTCTGTCCATCAAATTGTTTTTTGTAATTTTCTCCCTGAGTGTACTGGGGTAACTCAGACGTGGGTCCGAGAGCCTCCACACCACTGGAGTCAAGCTAGCCGGGCTGATGAGAGGTGTTACCTCGAAACCGGTCCGGTCCTCGGATGCTTGATTCCGGTCTGGGAAAGATATGGCTGTTGTAGTTCGGACTGGACTGTTCCCATGGGGCACAGGGTCAGAGCTGATTTGCATAAAGCCATTATCTGACACAGGGTGGTGTGGAGTGCAAAAAACGATGGATTTAGGCCCAGATCCTTGTACTGGGGTGAATGTAAGACATTGATCTACATTCTGTCCATCAAATTGTTTTTTGTAATTTTCTCCCTGAGTGTACTGGGGTAGCTCAGACGTGGGTCCCAGAGCCTCCACACCACTGGAGTCAAGCTAGCCGGGCTGATGAGAGGTATTACCTCGAAACCGGTCCGGTCCTCGGATGCTTGATTCCGGTCTGGGAAAGATATGGCTGTTGTAGTTCGGACTGGACTGTTCCCATGGGGCACAGGTTCAGAGCTGATTTGCATAAAGCCATTATCTGACCCAGGGTGGTGTGGAGTACCAGGGTGGTGTGGATTGCAAAAAACGATGGATTTAGGCCCAGATCCTTGTACTGGGGTGAATGTAAGACATTGATCTACATTCTGTCCATCAAATTGTTTTTTGTCCTTTTCTCCCTGAGTGTACTGGGGTAGCTCAGACGTGGGTCCCAGAGCCTCCACACCACTGGAGTCAAGCTAGCCGGGCTGATGAGAGGTGTTACCTCGAAACCGGTCCGGTCCTCGGATGCTTGATTCCGGTCTGGGAAAGATATGGCTGTTGTAGTTCGGACTGGACTGTTCCCATGGGGCACAGGGTCAGAGCTGATTTGCATAAAGCCATTATCTACCCAGGGTGGTGTGGAGTGCAAAAAACGATGGATTTAGGCCCAGATCCTTGTACTGGGGTGAATGTAAGACATTGATCTACATTCTGTCCATGAAAATTGTTTTTTGTAATTTTCTCCCTGAGTGTACTGGGGTAGCTCAGACGTGGGTCCCAGAGCCTCCACACCACTGGAGTCAAGCTAGCCGGGCTGATGAGAGGTGTTACCTCGAAACCGGTCCGGTCCTCGGATGCTTGATTCCGGTCTTGGAAAGATATGGCTGTTGTAGTTCGGACTGGACTGTTCCCATGGGGCACAGGGTCAGAGCTGATTTGCATAAAGCCATTATCTGACCCAGGGTGGTGTGGAGTGCAAAAAACGATGGATTTAGGCCCAGATCCTTGTACTGGGGTGAATGTAAGACATTGATCTACATTCTGTCCATCAAATTGTTTTTTGTAATTTTCTCCCTGAGTGTACTGGGGTAGCTCAGACGTGGGTCCCAGAGCCTCCACACCACTGGAGTCAAGCTAGCTGGGCTGATGAGAGGTGTTACCTCGAAACCGGTCCGGTCCTCGGATGTTTGATTCCGGTCTTGGAAAGATATGGCTGTTGTAGTTCGGACTGGACTGTTCCCATGGGGCACAGGGTCAGAGCTGATTTGCATAAAGCCATTATCTGACCCAGGGTGGTGTGGAGTGCAAAAAACGATGGATTTAGGCCCAGATCCTTGTACTGGGGTGAATGTAAGACATTGATCTACATTCTGTCCATCAAATTGTTTTTTGTAATTTTCTCCCTGAGTGTACTGGGGTAGCTCAGACGTGGGTCCCAGAGCCTCCACACCACTGGAGTCAAGCTAGCCGAGCTGATGAGAGGTGTTACCTCGAAACCGGTCCGGTCCTCGGATGCTTGATTCCGGTCTGGGAAAGATATGGCTGTTGTAGTTCGGACTGGACTGTTCCCATGGGGCACAGGGTCAGAGCTGATTTGCATAAAGCCATTATCTGACCCAGGGTGGTGTGGAGTGCAAAAAACGATGGATTTAGGCCCAGATCCTTGTACTGGGGTGAATGTAAGACATTGATCTACATTCTGTCCATCAAATTGTTTTTTGTAATTTTCTCCCTGAGTGTACTGGGGTAGCTCAGACGTGGGTCCCAGAGCCTCCACACCACTGGAGTCAAGCTAGCCGGGCTGATGAGAGGTGTTACCTCGAAACCGGTCCGGTCCTCGGATGCTTGATCCTGGTCTGGGAAAGATATGGCTGTTGTAGTTCGGACTGGACTGTTCCCATGGGGCACAGGGTCAGAGCTGATTTGCATAAAGCCATTATCTGACCCAGGGTGGTGTGGAGTGCAAAAAACGATGGATTTAGGCCCAGATCCTTGTACTGGGGTGAATGTAAGACATTGATCTACATTCTGTCCATCAAATTGTTTTTTGTAATTTTCTCCCTGAGTGTACTGGGGTAGCTCAGACGTGGGTCCCAGAGCCTCCACACCACTGGAGTCAAGCTAGCCGGGCTGATGAGAGGTGTTACCTCGAAACCGGTCCGGTCCTCGGATGCTTGATTCCGGTCTGGGAAAGATATGGCTGTTGTAGTTCGGACTGGACTGTTCCCATGGGGCACAGGGTCAGAGCTGATTTGCATAAAGCCATTATCTGACCCAGGGTGGTGTGGAGTGCAAAAAACGATGGATTTAGGCCCAGATCCTTGTACTGGGGTGAATGTAAGACATTGATCTACATTCTGTCCATCAAATAGTTTTTTGTAATTTTCTCCCTGAGTGTACTGGGGTAGCTCAGACGTGGGTCCCAGAGCCCCCACACCACTGGAGTCAAGCTAGCCGGGCTGATGAGAGGTGTTACCTTGAAACCGGTCCGGTCCTCGGATGCTTGATTCCGGTCTGGGAAAGATATGGCTGTTGTAGTTCGGACTGGACTGTTCCCATGGGGCACAGGGTCAGAGCTGATTTGCTTAAAGCCATTATCTGACCCAGGGTGGTGTGGAGTGCAATAAACGATGGATTTAGGCCCAGATCCTTGTACTGGGGTGAATGTAAGACATTGATCTACATTCTGTCCATCAAATTGTTTTTTGTAATTTTCTTCCTGAGTGTACTGGGGTAGCTCAGACGTGGGTCCCAAAGCCTCCACACCACTGGAGTCAAGCTAGCCGGGCTGATGAGAGGTATTACCTCGAAACCGGTCCGGTCCTCGGATGCTTGATTCCGGTCTGGGAAAGATATGGCTGTTGTAGTTCGGACTGGACTGTTCCCATGGGGCACAGGTTCAGAGCTGATTTGCATAAAGCCATTATCTGACCCAGGGTGGTGTGGATTGCAAAAAACGATGGATTTAGGCCCAGATCCTTGTACTGGGGTGAATGTAAGACATTGATCTACATTCTGTCCATCAAATTGTTTTTTGTCATTTTCTCCCTGAGTGTACTGGGGTAGCTCAGACGTGGGTCCCAGATCCTCCACACCACTGGAGTCAAGCTAGCCGGGCTGATGAGAGGTGTTACCTCGAAACCGGTCCGGTCCTCGGATGCTTGATTCCGGTCTGGGAAAGATATGGCTGTTGTAGTTCGGACTGGACTGTTCCCATGGGGCACAGGGTCAGAGCTGATTTGCATAAAGCCATTATCTACCCAGGGTGGTGTGGAGTGCAAAAAACGATGGATTTAGGCCCAGATCCTTGTACTGGGGTGAATGTAAGACATTGATCTACATTCTGTCCATGAAAATTGTTTTTTGTAATTTTCTCCCTGAGTGTACTGGGGTAGCTCAGACGTGGGTCCCAGAGCCTCCACACCACTGGAGTCAAGCTAGCCGGGCTGATGAGAGGTGTTACCTCGAAACCGGTCCGGTCCTCGGATGCTTGATTCCGGTCTGGGAAAGATATGGCTGTTGTAGTTCGGACTGGACTGTTCCCATGGGGCACAGGGTCAGAGCTGATTTGCATAAAGCCATTATCTGACCCAGGGTGGTGTGGAGTGCAAAAAACGATGGATTTAGGCCCAGATCCTTGTACTGGGGTGAATGTAAGACATTGATCTACATTCTGTCCATCAAATTGTTTTTTGTAATTTTCTCCCTGAGTGTACTGGGGTAGCTCAGACGTGGGTCCCAGAGCCGCCACACCACTGGAGTCAAGCTAGCTGGGCTGATGAGAGGTATTACCTCGAAACCGGTCCGGTCCTCGGATGCTTGATTCCGGTCTTGGAAAGATATGGCTGTTGTAGTTCGGACTGGACTGTTCCCATGGGGCACAGGGTCAGAGCTGATTTGCATAAAGCCATTATCTGACCCAGGGTGGTGTGGAGTGCAAAAAACGATGGATTTAGGCCCAGATCCTTGTACTGGGGTGAATGTAAGACATTGATCTACATTCTGTCCATCAAATTGTTTTTTGTAATTTTCTCCCTGAGTGTACTGGGGTAGCTCAGACGTGGGTCCCAGAGCCTCCACACCACTGGGGTCAAGCTAGCCGGGCTGATGAGAGGTGTTACCTCGAAACCGGTCCGGTCCTCGGATGCTTGATTCCGGTCTGGGAAAGATATGGCTGTTGTAGTTCGGACTGGACTGTTCCCATGGGGCACAGGGTCAGAGCTGATTTGCATAAAGCCATTATCTGACCCAGGGTGGTGTGGAGTGCAAAAAATGATGGATTTAGGCCCAGATCCTTGTACTGGGGTGAATGTAAGACATTGATCTACATTCTGTCCATCAAATTGTTTTTTGTAATTTTCTCCCTGAGTGTACTGGGGTAGCTCAGACGTGGGTCCCAGAGCCTCCACACCACTGGAGTCAAGCTAGCCGGGCTGATGAGAGGAGTTACCTCGAAACCGGTCCGGTCCTCGGATGCTTGATCCTGGTCTGGGAAAGATATGGCTGTTGTAGTTCGGACTGGACTGTTCCCATGGGGCACAGGGTCAGAGCTGATTTGCATAAAGCCATTATCTGACCCAGGGTGGTGTGGAGTGCAAAAAACAATGGATTTAGGCCCAGATCCTTGTACTGGGGTGAATGTAAGACATTGATCTACATTCTGTCCATCAAATTGTTTTTTGTAATTTTCTCCCTGAGTGTACTGGGGTAGCTCAGACGTGGGTCCCAGAGCCTCCACACCACTGGAGTCAAGCTAGCCGGGCTGATGAGAGGTGTTACCTCGAAACCGGTCCGGTCCTCGGATGCTTGATTCCGGTCTGGGAAAGATATGGCTGTTGTAGTTCGGACTGGACTGTTCCCATGGGGCACAGGGTCAGAGCTGATTTGCATAAAGCCATTATCTGACCCAGGGTGGTGTGGAGTGCAAAAAACGATGGATTTAGGCCCAGATCCTTGTACTGGGGTGAATGTAAGACATTGATCTACATTCTGTCCATCAAATAGTTTTTTGTAATTTTCTCCCTGAGTGTACTGGGGTAGCTCAGACGTGGGTCCCAGAGCCTCCACACCACTGGAGTCAAGCTAGCCGGGCTGATGAGAGGTGTTACCTCGAAACCGGTCCGGTCCTCGGATGCTTGATTCCGGTCTGGGAAAGATATGGCTGTTTTAGTTCGGACTGGACTGTTCCCATGGGGCACAGGGTCAGAGCTGATTTGCATAAAGCCATTATCTGACCCAGGGTGGTGTGGAGTGCAAAAAACGATGGATTTAGGCCCAGATCCTTGTACTGGGGTGAATGTAAGACATTGATCTACATTCTGTCCATCAAATTGTTTTTTGTAATTTTCTCCCTGAGTGTACTGGGGTAGCTCAGACGTGGGTCCCAGAGCCTCCACACCACTGGAGTCAAGCTAGCCGGGCTGATGAGAGGTGTTACCTCGAAACCGGTCCGGTCCTCGGATGCTTGATTCCGGTCTGGGAAAGATATGGCTGTTGTAGTTCGGACTGGACTGTTCCCATGGGGCACAGGGTCAGAGCTGATTTGCATAAAGCCATTATCTGACCCAGGGTGGTGTGGAGTGCAAAAAACGATGGATTTAGGCCCAGATCCTTGTACTGGGGTGAATGTAAGACATTGATCTACATTCTGTCCATCAAATAGTTTTTTGTAATTTTCTCCCTGAGTGTACTGGGGTAGCTCAGACGTGGGTCCCAGAGCCCCCACACCACTGGAGTCAAGCTAGCCGGGCTGATGAGAGGTGTTACCTTGAAACCGGTCCGGTCCTAGGATGCTTGATTCCGGTCTGGGAAAGATATGGCTGTTGTAGTTCGGACTGGACTGTTCCCATGGGGCACAGGGTCAGAGCTGATTTGCATAAAGCCATTCTCTGACCCAGGGTGGTGTGGAGTGCAAAAAACGATGGATTTAGGCCCAGATCCTTGTACTGGGGTGAATGTAAGACATTGATCTACATTCTGTCCATCAAATAGTTTTTTGTAATTTTCTCCCTGAGTGTACTGGGGTAGCTCAGACGTGGGTCCCAGAGCCTCCACACCACTGGAGTCAAGCTAGCCGGGCTGATGAGAGGTGTTACCTCGAAACCGGTCCGGTCCTCGGATGCTTGATTCCGGTCTGGGAAAGATATGGCTGTTGTAGTTCGGACTGGACTGTTCCCATGGCGCACAGGGTCAGAGCTGATTTGCATAAAGTTATTATCTGACCCAGGGTGGTGTGGAGTGCAAAAAACGATGGATTTAGGCCCAGATCCTTGTACTGGGGTGAATGTAAGACATTGATCTACATTCTGTCCATCAAATTGTTTTTTGTAATTTTCTCCCTCCGCAGCAGCTGCAGCGGGTGCTCCGGTTAGTGCCTGCAGTGATTGGTTGCCTGACTCAACCCGAATCCCATGATGAGAAAGAATGAGACTGGTGCAACCAGTAGGCGGCGAGGTCCTGGCAGAGGGTCACGGTGCAGGTGCGAACCTGCTGAGCCCTTCCCTGTTCCCCGCTCTAGAGCCCTGCAGCACTGATTGAGGATGCTGAGTGCTGCACTGGATGGGCAGCCTATACTAGAGATCCTACCCGAGAGAAAGATACTGATTTCACCACCATTAACCCACGAATAAAGGTGGATGTAGTGAGATCACAGGGTACTGAGGCAGTTGAAGGGATGTATGGAAATCGACCGGACCATTTTGATGCTACCTAAGTGAGGCGATATGGTGCAGGGGGTGACCCTGCTGGTTCCTCTCTTGTTCCCTTTGCTGGAGACCTGTTGCAGTGGCCCAAAGTGAGATGTGCGTGGGAGGGGAAGCCCCTCCAGAAAGGAGCGACACGGCACAGGAGGAAAGCGAAAAATTCATGCCAGTGGACCAACCTAGAGACTAGGCCTCAGGGCTCACGGTGAGCACTTTACCAGTGTATTGGAGCACTTTAACACAAATTACCCCACTGAATGGCTCCCAGTTATGTTATGGACTTGGTACCTCCTGATTGTGAAGAGCATTGATGGCATTGTGTGATGGCGCTCACGCTCTCCTCGACTCCTTGAGAGGTGAATGTTTGCCACTGCTGGGACCACCTCTGGTCTCACTGACTTCCTACTCACCTGCTCCCACTGCTCCACAAGTAATGTTGGTACTGCATACGGAGGCCTACGACAATGAGACAACTGCTGGAATATTGTAATCACAGTAGTGGGGATACTGCCTGCATGCTGGAGAGGTGTAGGGTTGAGACACAGGTAGCGGCTCCTAAGCCGCAGAGAGAGGTGCGTACTAGATCAGCGGCTGGAGAGCGAACTGTTCTGGCAATGGAGAAGCCTAGAGGAAAACAGTTGCTACCACCTTCCCCTGAGCAGGAAGACTGTGCACTGGATCAAACACTGAAAGATCAGGGTGGCTAGCCACCGGAGGACCCTGTGCATCAACAATTCACAAGAATTTTGGAGGCCATTGCAGATACCAAGGCAACATTACATCACAACATCAGCACAGTACTGGTGGGCCTTGGCCTATTAAAGGTCGAACATGACAAATTGGTTTACAGAGTGAAACAAACTGAATTGACACTGGATGCTCTTGCCCCGGCGCAGCAGGCATTATCAGAGCAGGTCGGGGATATATCCGGCAGGTCTCCATACTGGAACAATAGGCAGAAGATGCGGAGGGGCGAAATCGGAGAAACAATGTGAGGGTGCTGGGCCTACCAGAAGGTGTGGAAGGCCAGAACATGGTCAACTATTTGGAAACATGGCTCCAAGAGGTGGTGACGCCGGAGGGACTATCCCAGTTTTACACCCTGGAGATAGACCACGTGTACCTGCTAGGCCACCAGCACCGGGAAGGCCGCCGTGCCCTGTGGTGGCTAGATTGCTCCACTTCCTGGACAGAGATCTACTGTTGCAAAGAGCACGTACAGAGGGGCTGTACACTGTCGAAAATAATAAGGTGTCCTGTTCTGTGACTATACTCTTGAGGTCCAGAGGTGGCGGACCTCGTTCCTTGAGGTTAAGAAAGCCTTGCAAGAGGAAGGGATCCAGTACTGTCTGATTTTCCCGGCCCGCCTCAAGATCATGCTTGAAGGGAAATCGCACTTTTGCAGAGACCCTAAATCCGCCTGAGATCGGGTTGAGAACTATAAAATGGAAGGCCCCGCCCCCACTGATGGGTATGAAACAACGAGCCGGGGACAAAGACCCTGAGAAGAGGCCTAAACATTGCCAAATGTGGAGGACTGCCAAGAGACCAAGCCCTTCATGAACAGCGTCTGAGAGAGCAGAGGCGCTTTAGGCAGTTGCAGAACTGATGCAAAGTTGGAGGTCTTCATCAGACACAGGCTCAGGGTTGAAACGAGGGTCGGATGGTTCAGAGTCGGACATATCAAATAGCAACAGCATCAGGCTACCTTCTGTGACTCCTCAAACAGCTGATGGGATAGTATGATTTATGCTTGGGGATCTCTGTCTTTCTACTGTCTCTTTTCTGTTTCTTCCCTGTTGGGTGGCTGGGCTGTGCTCTTGGGCTGTCTCGCCCACGTTGGATCTTCCCCTCCTTTTCTTTTCCCTTTTTCTTCTCCCCTATGGTGGTGCTCTGTACGGTGGAGATGAGGTAGTTGGCAGGGGTTGCCCTCTGGGCGCAGGTGGATTGGCCATCCTAGGCTGAAGACGCCTGACATACAAGTTGATATCTTGTTGAGTATTAGCTGAGTTAGTCACTCTCCCCAATAGGACATCGTGCTAGTTGCTTTGGGCCTTAAATACTTGCAGTAGGTTAGTATCATGCAATTTTTGGGCGAGTTTGGGCAGCTGACCATTGTCAGTCCGCTTGTGGGTAGGGGAGTTGTATTGTTGGTTTTATTGTTACACACAGGAAGACTGCATTGCTCTTTTTAACCAACAATGGGGTAGTGTGTAAGGGGTTTGACGACACACACCTTTAGTAAGGTTGAGGAGTTTAGACTCCTCACTTAGAGTATTCAAGGTATGGCCTTGCCCTATAAACGTCATAGTATTTTAAAATACATCAAATGCAGAGGAGCCCGTGTAGTAATGTTGCAGGAGACCCACCTAACGGAAATTGAGGTCACTAGATTGCAACAACATTGGAGAGGACAATTACATGCAACTACTTATTCAGCTTTTGCGAGGGGGGTGCTGGTATGGATCAGGCCAGGGGTCCCTTTCTGGCTCTCTAGGAAATTCATAGACCCGGACGGAAGGTTTGTTGTGCTCAAGGGCAGATTGAAGGGCAAGGAATTGACACTGGGGAGTATATACGTGCCAAACGGTGACCAAGTTCCATTCTTGGACCGACTTTCAGGAACCCTGGCAGGGGTGGCCTATGAGAATTTAATTCTAGGCGGAGAGTATAACTGTGTGTATGACATTGAACGGGACAGATCCAAGCCCCCACTGTGAGGTACACTCGCTGCAGCTACAGCTAAGGGATTCAGGAATTAGATAGCGGGTGGGGCTTGCTAGACATCTGGAGACTACACAATACACAGCGAAAAGAATATTCTTACTACTCCCACCTATAAGATCTGCACACACGGCTAGACATGTTCCTTTTTTCTGACAACCTGATCCCAACGCTGACTGGGGCTGAATATTTGGGAAGATCTTCGTCTGACCATAGTCCATTATTGCTGTGATTTGCCCCTAGCCCTGAGAGAGCCCCGACTCCCATGTGGAGAATGGCCTCTGCCTTATTGGAAGATGGAGGGTTTAGGCAGCTCCTCTCTGTGGCCCTGGTCGCCTACTTTGCTGAGAATTGGGGCACAGACAGTTACCCCCTAGTGGAGTGGGATACATTTAAAGAGGTAACCAGGGGACAATTCCTGGGACAGGTAGTGGGGGATAGGCAAGAGATTACCCGAGAGCTGGAAAACTTGGAAGCCCAAATCCTGACACTGCACAGGGAGATAGGGAGAGGGACGGAGGTACAAGGTGAATTAGCAGCTGTAAAAACCTCTACAACTCAACGTGGGATAGGTTGCAGGCACTGGATTATCGTACCTACCAAGCAAAGCAACATGAGGAGGGAAGTAGAGGTTATTCGCCTGGTTGATGGACCCAGTGGGCCAGGAATCTCACACCCCCAGTATCTCAGACTTAGATGGCCAAGTTCTCTGTTCCCCCGGAGCCATTATTGACGCATTCCGACAATATTATGAGACACTGTATGGACCTCCAGGAGTTCACCTGAAAGACACACTTTGGTCCTACTTGCACATGCTGCGATTCCTGGGAGTTATTGGCACAACCAGTGAAAACAGCGGAAATTAGGGCAGCCATCAAGGTTATGGTGCGGGGGATAACACCTGGCCCAGATGGCCTCCCGGCCAAATTCTACGTGACTTTTGTGAACATTTTGGCTCCTAGATTGGAGGAAATGTATGCAGCTGCCCTCAGGGAGAAGCTGCTGCTGCCTTCTCATAGGGAGGCACTAGTGATACCTCAACCTAGGGCTCAAAAAGAGCACGCAGGAGTGATAGAATTTCGGCCTTATTGCAATTTTAAACGTGGACTTTAAGCAAAGCATTGGCATATAGGCTTCTATCATATATGCAGCGATTAGTTCACACAGACCAAAGCAGTTTCATGCCTGCATGCTCCACATCTAAAAATTGGCGGAGACTCTACAGTGTCCTATTCCATGGAGACTTGGGGCACTACCCTGATGCAGTGGTAGTGGCAGTAGATCTTGAAAAGGACTTTGATTCCCTTCGCCGGGACTTTTTATTAGCAGTGATGGAGAAGATGCAGATGGGAGCCCGGTGGCTAAGTTGGGTTCGTCTTTTGTATGAAAACCCTAGCGCCCGAGTGCGAACAGGCAATGTGATTTCAGCTTCCTATTCCATCCACAGGGGAACCCATCAGGGATCCCCCTATCACCCTTGCTATTTGCCTTAGCAATTGAATTATTGGCAGAACGATTTAGACAAGAGGGCAAAAGGCTGTGGTTGATACTAGGCTGGACTTGCCATATTGTTTCACTATACACAAACCATGTCCTAATCTTTCTTAGAGATGGGGGCCGCGAGATCCAACTAGTACTGCATATCCAGGAGGAATTTGCTGAGCTTTCAGGGCTTCGTATAAATAAGTGGAAGTCTTATGTCTTCCTGTTGCGTCCCGCCCCAGATAGGCCGCTGGCTCTCCCGCCGGACCTCGAATGGGCATCTACCTCCCTAAAGTATTTAGGGATTCAGATATACCACAATCAGGCTGACCTCTTCGAGGACGAACTTGGCCTTTTGGCGCATGCTTATGCTGCCAGCTTAGGCATGGGTGGCACTGTCAAAAATAGTGATGCTACCACTGCTCCTTTATTTTTTTATTAACTTGCCTGTGGTCATTCCAAAAAGTTGGCTCAAAATATTGGATGGGATCCTTAGTGACCTGGTGTGGAATGGCAGACGCAAAAGGGTGTCCAGTAAAATCTTTCAACTCCTGCTTGCGGGAAGTAGATTGGGAGCACCCTTCTTTGAAGCCTACTACTTGGTAGCTGCAGTGGCTGGCCAGGTAGCTTGATGGGAGAGGTTTAGATGCACTGCCACCTGGTTAGACGCAAGCAGTTTTGCTTCATAGGATGATTAACTGGTGCTAGAGAATCATACCAATGGGAATGTTACTTGCGGTGGCAAGGAAGTGCTGGGATAGGTGTGCTCACCTTGCGCCGTTGATCGCTGTTCACTCTCTCACTTGCGTTGCCACACATCACTTGTACATATTGAGCAAGAAGTCCTATCGGTTGTCATTTGAATTGTCTAACTTTGTGCTGTACATAACCATTCTTACATGAATTTTCCCTTCCCTGTTTGAATATCAAAAATACAAAAATTAATTTTGACTTTAAATCATTTGAATAAGTGTATCCTTTTCCTGATCTATGTAATGCCTTGTGCATGCAACATAAATTGCCTTTTCAATCATACCTTTTGGGATATTGTTTTATCTGCATATGGGATAGGTGTGCAGCACGCTCCAAAGATGCGCTGCTCTATGCACCAAGCATTCCCTTTGCAAGGTTCCCACAGGTAGGAATGGATCCCCCCACTAAGACAGCTTATAGGCTGGTAAGACTCAGGAATATAGACAGTGGGTGACTGTTACTGTCACAGTGAGCTACTCCCACTGGTGGAATTCCTAGAATTCCTAGAATACCATGAGTTGTCGCCAGGGCAGTTCCTAAATTACCATAAGATACAGGGAGCCCTGATGGAACTGTGGGGATCCGATGTGAAAGAACCAGTCACCCATGCGACTCTTCAGGCCATGGTAACGTTGAGCTTTGCAGAACATCCAGTGAAGTGGCTTTATCAAGCTATAATGGGGATCACACCCCAGGCGCTGCCTCGCCTGCAGGAATGATGGGAGTCTACATTGAATAGGCTGCTTACGAGAAAGAGTGGAAGAGAGTCTTAGGTAGCTCAAAAAAGGTGTCCAGGAATGCAGCTTTTAAACTCATACAATTTAACATGCTCTGTAGAACTTACCTTATCCCACACCGCTTGAACGTAGTACATGGGAGTGATACCCAAGCCTGTGCCAGATATTCACAGGGAGAGGCAGACTTTGACCACATGGTTTGGGTCTGTCCTGAGCTCAATGGCTACTGGCCTAAGATTGTTGAAATACTTAACAAGATTCTATCTCAAAACTTGGCTTGCTGTCTGAGGGTTTGCCTTTTGGACCTCTTCCGGAGACCTAAAGCTAAAAGTCTTGGTCATAGATTTATAGATTTGGATTTCCTCTTAGCCAAACGTAGGCTAGTGCTCATATGGAAGGCAAAGCAACCCCCTTTAGTGATACACTGGGAACAGGATGCCACCTGCTGGGCTAGAGCGGAGGAGAAACCCTTGATTAAGAAGGATAGGGTCACGAAGCGGCGTAAACCATTGACTAAACCCTGGGCGGAAATAGTGCAAGCGTGGGACACAGGACATTTACCTCACTTAACCTCATAATCCAGCTCGACTGACTCAGATGGGAGGGAATAGATACATGTACATCACGGCTGAGTAACGATTGCGGGTACTACACTACTGACAGGATTCTCAGAGAGTGAGAGGGACACAGCCTTTCACAGACTGGAACACGACTGAGACATATACCCATCCTGACAATAAACCGAGCGAGGCCCTTGCTAGTTCATAGACTGGCAGTCCAGATCTCCGCTCTATGGTTGCCCTTCCCCCCTCCCCTGTACAGGGTTCCTCCCCCGGCTCTCAAATAGTGATGTTAAACCAATAGCAGTTCTTTGAGCGAATAGCAGGCCACTGTTTTTTTTTCCTTTAGTTGAAGTTACATGTTGTTTTTTTCTAAGTGAAGACAAGGAATTTGCTACATTTGTTTCCTTTATTTCTTTGGGTGGCATCTTCTTTATTTTTTATAACCATTGAAAGATTTGCCCATATAACAGATTTCTGTTTTCTTTATATTTGCCAGCCCTGAAAGAACTATATGGACAATACCTAACCACTCCCTAGAGTCCATCATGCCATAGTGAGACATTAATCTATTCCTTGGCTACCACCAAGAAAGATGGTTATATTGGAGACAATTTGCACTGAAATAGAAACTGCAATTATAATAATTGTTCTGGCCCAAAACAATATGACCAATGTAAAATGCAGAATAAATGACAAGTCAACGCCGTCTCATCCTCCTGCTTAAATGTACTTCGTATGCTCGAAAATATATCTTCCATTGGATCCCCGCCGAGACAAGAAAGACTGTCACCCACGCACTGGTTACGAGTCGACTTGACTACGGAAACACCCTCTACGCCGGAATTACAACCAAATTACAGAAAAAACTCCAACGCATCCAAAACGCATCAGCGAGACTCATTTTGGACATCCCTCGCCAAGATCACATTACCGGCCACCTGAAAGACCTCCACTGGCTTCCCGTCAACAAGAGAATAACATTCTGTCTCCTCACTCACGCAGACAAGGCCCTCTACAAACTAGGGCCCGAATGCCTCAACACTCGACTATCCTTCTACACACCCACCCGCCAACTAAGATCATCCAATCAAGGCCTCGCCGCAGTTCGGCGTATCCAAAGATCCACCATGGGAGGTAGATCCTTCTCCTACCTGGCAGCCAAGACCTGGAACTCTCTCCCCACTCACCTCCGCCTCACACAGAACCACATCTCCTTCAGAAAAGAGCTTAAAACCTGGCTATTCGATAAATAATGAACCCCCTCCCCAAGCGCCTTGAGACCCTCTGGTGAGTAGTGCGCTATATAAATTCTTGAACTTGAACTTGAACTAACTGAGTTGAGTGTTTTATTTTAGAGGGTTATATAAATGCTAATATGAAAGATTTATAAAAAATTAAAAAATGGTGGTGGGTTTGTACCAGCAGACTCGACGGTATGTCCCATGTTGTGACATTAGTCAGCAAATTAAGTGTTCTACTGTGTCTCGTCCTCCTGAGGCACCCTTCAATATTTTAAATCAGCCGTTTGGCTGTGTTTATCTTGATAAATACAGTCCTCTTGTTTCTGACAATGCATTTTAGTGTATTCTTGTTCTAGGTTCCTCTGAGTCTGTTCACAGCGCTCGGCTGACACTAAAACTGCTATTAAGGATTTGCAGGTCTTTGTCTGAACTTGTGCCTGTGGTGCTTTCCATTCAGACCAGGGTCAAACCAGGGTCCGGCTTTCACCACTAAGGCGTACTCTTATTCAATGACGTTCATGGGGGTGCAGTTCTCATTTCCATATAGGTCATAGGGCAATTCTGTTATGGAGCGATGACCTATTACTTAAAGTATTCTTTAACAGCAAGGGTATTAGGTACGGGACGTGGCTGATTAGCTTTTCTTCATGAGGTTCAGCTAGCCATTGATAACCTCTCTAAAAGATCTCTGGGTGGGCAGACCGCAAATGAAGTGCTCTTTTGCATCATGATTTATGTTCCAGACCTTGATCGTCTAAACTTTGTGGTGGCAACCATAACCTTTGATGTAGATAACCGCTGTGCTGTCTTACAGGATCTACAAAATGTTGTGATGCTCTGGCTAATACCCATTTGCCTTCGATTCTCCCATTGGATGCAGGTGTTCACATTCCTGTTTCTGACTGGATTCTTTAATTTAGTTATCTGGTTCATGAAAAGGTGGGAATCAAGAAAGAATTTGGTCCCTCCTACTGTGCTCCTGTTCCAGTATTTGGTCTTTAGAGTACCGGAACTTCAATTTTACCTCCACTTCCCGCAAACAAACATGGATTGCTTCTTTTCCATTGAACATGCCAAGTTACAGCATGTGGCCATTCCTAAATAGTCTGCCTAGGTGTGTCCCAATGCAGAATGTTGCTCTACAGCCCTTAACCACCATCCTTGCTGGTTCTCCGAGCTGTCGGAGGGGGATATCGAGTATTCATTTGACCTAGTACCTGTTATACCTTCTTCACACTCCATTATGGACACTGTTTATTCTGATCCTCCAGTCAAGGCCCTGTCTGCACTGCAAGCCTCAAGTCTACATACAGGATCACAACCTCCTATCTTCCAGCTGAGTTCTTCTGGTTACTACATCGATCAAGATAACTTTTCTTCAGATAGTTCTTTGTGTCTTCTATTTTGCCACCACTACTAGCACAGATTTGTGTTTTTATGTCCAGGTAAAACTGTGCTTATCTGGTTCCACGATGGATATATTTCAGTATCGTGTTTTTCCATAATATTTTTTTTCATGTGGATTGGTTTCATGACTGCTTTTTTCCTTCTTATTAACTGCCATTCATGCAATAAAGGATGTTTAAATTCAAGTGACCACACAGAAAGACTTTGTCCATGCACCACTGAGTACCCTTGGGCATAATGGATGAAAGCAAGGCAGACTGGGTGCAGGCCTATGTCACAAAGCACACTGCCTGGCTTCTAAATGGTCCCTAGACCCCCACCCACATGGCCAGGCCCTAGACCAGGCCCCAACAACACCCAAAAAAATCAAAATACACACAAAAATCACCCCAATCCAATGCCATCCATGCAATAAATGATCTTTATATTCAAGAGACCACACAGAAAGACTTTGTCCATGCACAACTGAGTACCCCTGGGCATAATGGATGAAAGCAAGGCAGACTGGGTGCAGGCCTGTGGCACAAAGCACACTGCCTGGCTTCAAAATGGCCCCTAGACCCCCACCCACATGGCCAGGCCCTGGACCAGGCCCCAACAACACCCAAAAAATCAAAATACACACAACAATCACCTCAATCCAATGCCACCCATGCCCTAAATGATGTTTAAATTCAAGAAACCCCACAGAAATACTTGGTCCATGTACCACTGACTACCCCTGGGCCTACTGGCTAGTGTGGCTTTAACACGCACCCCAAAATTTAAAAAAACTTCCACATATAACAGTGAGCTATTCAATTCCATGCCATCCATGCTGTAAATGATATTTAACGTCAACAAAACTCACAGAAACAGTATCATGCACCCATGACTAACCCTCGGCCTACTGGATACTGTGGCTACCCACAATATCTATTTTTAAAGTTGTGAAAAAGTTTATAAATTGTAGTTGCAGCAACTGCAATGCCCCAAACAAACAACACCAACTTACTTGTAAAATCTCAAATCCAAAAGTGATCCAAAAAAAGTCCTCAATACACATATCCAGCAGCAGCCACAAAGAGTAATCCTTCCAGCTCCAGGTCCAAATGAAAAGGGACCAGGACATGGATAAAGTACTGGGAGGAGCCTGCTGGACAGGAACAGGAAGCTGGAGACTCTGGGGCACTTCCTTACTCTCACCCCCCCAAAAAAGGGACTCCTTGCACAAAAAAGTGCAGCCAAATGTCAATCTGAGGAGTTCTTCTGATCCAAATCATCATTTTCAGAAGGTTTATGCTGCCAGCAATAGATTTCTTGTGCAGAATTGCATTTTTTGCAATTTCGGGAAAGGGAGCTGTTCAAATCTTCCTCTGGATGTCAGCTGCGCGTCGCATCTACGTATTCGCTATTGTTTACTCTTGCGATGCGTGATCGCGGGCCCTCATGACGTAATCGCGTTCTCAAAGTCTCGCAGTGCAAGATGGCGGGACTCCATGAGGTACTCGCGGTTGAAAAGTCTTGCGCGATCACGCAGCCAGATCCAAAATGGCGCAGCGCATGCAAACCGGGAGGAAAACAACTCGGCAAACTCAGAATCACGGTAAGTCAACGCCGCGCGCGCGAGATTGTATTTTTGAAGCACGACCAAGCAAAAAAAATTCGCCAACTCGTGAATTGCTGATTTTTGGGCAATTTCGCACTATTCGCAGATTGTGAAATTGCCAAAAATCCGCAAATTCCACGAGCTGAACACATTTTCAGCCCATGCTTAGTGACAGAGGGGACCCAGGGCACGGGGCGCCTGAACTCCTGGAGCCCTGGCTCGGATCGGGGAGGCAAGCGAGCCCTCATCGGGACTTCCAGGCCAGCCCGGCCATCTGGTTGCCCCATTGGAAAGCATTGCGTGTGACCAGATGGCAGAGGGGAAAGGTGCGACCAGATGGCGGGGCCGAAGGATGCCAATCTGTCTACCCTGAGCTTTCATCGGTGGGCTCCCTCCTGCCCATGCAGGGCTCAAGGGCTCTGTGTCCTGGAGTCTCAGGGACCTCAGCTGGGACTCAGGGCCGGGGCCGTGAATGTGGGTCCCTGGCAGACCTCCGACTCGGGCCTGCGTCAGGCCAACAAAGGCCCTTGCCTATGATCCCGAACCCAGCCTAGATGGGGATGACCTGCCTGGTCCCAGGGCGTCGGACGGAGCCCTTGGTGGGAGCACTGGGCTAGAAATCTTTGGAATCGGACACCCAGGGGAGGACGGCCCAGGACCAATGGAGCCTGTCTCAGGCAGTTTTCCGCACAGCGGGCCAGAGGAGGGAGCCCCAGGCAGTGGGGAGGTGTTATCTGGGCCTAGCCCATCATGTCCCCATCTGAGAACCGCTAGCCCGGGAGCTGTTCCGGCATACTCTGTCCATAGAAACAAGGGGACCCAGGGCGCAGGCCATCCAACCTCCTGAAGTCCTGGCTGTGATCGGGGAGGTGGGCGATCCCTCTTCAGGACTTCCATGCCAGACTGGCTAGCCCCATTGGAAAGTATTACGCGCAACCAGATGGCCGAGGGGCAAGGCACGACCAGATGGCCAGGCCTGAAGGATTCCAATCTGTCCACTCCGAGCCTTTGCATGAGGGCTCCCATTTGCCCTTTGGAGGGCTTCAGGGCTCTGCTTCCTGGAGGCTCATCAGAGCCCTTAGCTGGGTCTCATGCTTGGGTTGCAAAGGCGGGCCCCTGATGGAATTCTGATCCAGGGCCCCAGGCACCTTGGCATGCAGACAAAGTGGACTGGCCTTCCCTGGCCCGATGGACTCCTGTGGCAGGCACCCAGACCATCAGCTGACCCTAGGACATGGGCTCCAGCACCCCAGGGCCTGCCGGAGCCCAGGCCCCAGAACCTGTTCCCGCATCTGAACCCAGCCAGGCCGGAGAGGAGGCAGACAGACCCTTTGCAGGCCGCAGGAAGGGGGCTCCCAAACCCTAGGCTCTGCCCAAATCCCAGGCCATGGGCCCAGTCCCTGCTTTTCAACCCAGCTAGGCCAGTGGGATCTAGGAGCTTGCTTGGGAACGTGGGACCCCTGTCCCGGGCACACAACTCTGTGGAACTCCGCGTAGTGGCACTCATCCACTCCGCCCAGAGTTACAAATTAGTCCAATCCAGATGAGCTTTTTTCAGGAGTGGAAGAAATGATGCATGTTTCCACTTCTGAGGAATGTACGTCTCACATAAGGAGGAGTTCAAAAGGTCCATGTTTGTTAGTAGTGGGTTAGGGTCCCGTAATCCATGTTTACTAGGTGGAAGAGGGTCCAAAGGGGATCATAATTTGTCAGACTGCAAAATGTTGGGTGCCACAACCCTATTGAGGGGCTCAAGGTAGAATCAAGAAGAGTGTAATTATTACTTACTGGGGTGGGAATACAGTTGTCAGCATCTAAAGCCAAATTATTCAAATGTGCCCCGCTAGTGCAATTCTTCTCCAATTGAGTGTGTATATTGTTGACTTTGTGAGTGAATACTTACTAAGCCCTGCATTATAAATAGATTTGTCCTCTGCTGTGCAATGCTTTCTCCTGCAGCGTTCCATGGCTTGATCCTCAACCTGCCCAGGATCAAACTGACCCACATCACCCAACACCTGAGGAACCTCTACTGACTCGCCATCATGAAAGATGCCAATTCAAGCTACTAACACATGCCCTCCACACCAAGAACCAGCAAACATGAACCACTGACTAAACGTCCACCAACCATCCAGAAACCTTTGCTCCATCTCCTTCTCTCTTGCACAGACACCACACATTTGCCGTTGTCACAGCAGAGGCCGCTCCTTCTCCCACCTTGCAGCTAAGTCCTTGAACCCCCCTCCTCTCCACCCTTGAACATCACCCTCGCTGACGGATTTCAGGAAGATACTCTAGTTTTGGCTTTTCGACTACGCAGCACCTAGATATCCTCACGGTGATTAGCCATGCGATACTGATTGATTGATTATGTAGACCATCAAAGACAGAGTAGAGTTAAGAGCATTAATACTTTCTTTTTCATCTACATAGTTTTTACATGCTGCTATCAGCAACAGGAAAAAAAATGCTTAATATAGAATTGCATGTTCACTTTGCTGTCACAATGGGTGTTCACCAAAGTGAACCAAGTAGTAAATTGTGTCTTAATGACATACAGCAACCTTAAGATCTTTTTTTACACATTTACTCTAATTACCAGAGCGAAATTGTAAAGGTCATTGTATGTGATACTGCATTACTGCTTAATATAATAGGTTTTTGTTACATGACTGATTGCTTTCCCTATCTGGAGATACTTAGGAAGGCAGAGATATTCATTAATTAATGTCAAACTGTTCAATATTTATGTTATTGCTTCCTTATTCAAAATTAAAATGTTCCGTTGTTTGGCAGCCTTTTATGGCTCTGATAAAATATGTTGACATTTTGCACTGTCTTACCATCAAGCAGATGGGTTATTGTTGATCAACAAGAAAATTGTGAACAAAACACTATTAAACAAAATTAAGGAGGTACATCATTTCATAAACATTTATGGTGCTGAAAACATCCTTCTCATCATTAAAAATTAAAATGTGTTATTACTTTCTTCAGAGTTTTAATCATTGCACTGCCTGCCTTTTGAAAAATAAAACACACATTTTCTGTTCGCTGAACATGGAATGTATTTCTAAGAGAGGACTCATCTTAAGTGAAATGTTTCTGCTTGCTACCCCACCTCCATATAAGGCCTTGGTCAAGCTATCCACGGTCCCGATTTCATAAACCAACCTTGTTGTGCTATTTTACTCCAAATTTTGTTTAAAATTTTCAATTTGTAACTAATGTTACTTTGTTCCTGAGGGTTCAATGTTTGTATTTTGTCTACATAAACAAAACAGTTAAAAGAAACCCTAACTAAAGAAAATGCTACAGCATGCCAAAATTAGCATTTTAAATGCTGCTAAATAGCAGATTCATGAAATTATCACCAGTTGAGCAGGTGGTATATTCTGCTCGTGTCCGTTTAATGCTAAGAAAAGTTTTATATTTATCCAAACATTCGGATCCCAAGTGTCCTCTATCATTGGCTAACAAAGACACTTTAAAGAGCCGCATTATTCTGCCTTTTTAATTGTGATTTTAAACATTAAAGACAGGTATTGTCAAGGATTGGTAGAAGTTTAAATTCTGTTGGCATAATTTGGATAACTTCAGGAATTACCCATTGCTTGGGTGACCACATTTTGAGAAAAAAAAACAGACACAGACCAGACATTAAATTAGGATTAAAACCTTTAGGGGCACTTGCAAAAAGCATTTTTGTATGTGCAACGGGCCGATTCACAGAATTGGCCCATTTGCAAATACAAAAAAGGTTTTTCACATGAATCAAACGCAAATTGAGATTCGGTAACCTGTAAAATTGCTTTTTACGATACAGTATTTGTAAGGGGTGTGTTAAGGGTGTCCCTTCCAAATACCCAATCCTAACGGTATGCATGCATGTTTTGTGACCGTGAATGCAATTGCAAAACATTCACATATAACTTCAAGTAGTGGCAACCCATTCCCAAATTGGAAGGGATCCCCAAGGGATGGTTGTAAAAGCATTTTAAGAGCAGGTAGTGGTCCCACAGACCAAAGGCCAGGATGTCCTGGCCTTTGTCCCAAAACAGGGACATGCATTTAAATTTAGGAAAAGTGTTGCAACATCAGGCCAATCTTCTGAAAACCGGGACTGTCTGGGAAAATCTGGGACATCTGGTCACGCCAATTTTTCCAAAACCCCACTTCACATAATTCTGCACTATTTGCCGTAAATATTTACCCCAAACCTGCCCTTCACAGTAAAAGTTTACTGCAAACTCACCAGAACAACAGTAAATGACCATGTGTTATTTGCTATGCTTTTGTTTTGTTGCACTGCGTTTTACCATGAAATAAATTCTCATTTAAAAAAGTGATTCAAGCACACATTTTGCACTAAAGTATAACAGTGTAGGAAATGACCGTCTTTTGCCTGGTAATCAACCATATTATTGCCTTCACTACCATATTTTTTTCTGAACCCTTTTATGTTGGCATTAGGACTCTGTACACTTTATTCTGGTAAACAGTGCTAAAGTGCTTGTGTGCTCCTCTTTTTAAAAACATAGTGAAATTGACAACATTAATTTACAGTTAAGTCCCTGGTATATCGTACTACATGCATCCAGGGCCTGTAAATTAAATACTACCATTGGATTGCAGAACTCGCGGGGAGGAGTCAAGATGGCGGGCTGAACCGCCGAGCGAGAACGCTACATGGTTCTGCTCTGCTCCGCCGAGATTCTGCTTTGAGGGCTTGGCTCGGCAGCTTATTTTTCATGCAGGGGAATGTGAGCGGAGAGCAGACTTCACCGAGATCCCACATCGTGTGATATGAGAGACCGGCATGCAGAGAGCCGAGAGCGGGGGAACTGCGGATTGTCAGAGGCACCGAGAGCAGCTCTGAGTGGTGTTCAGCGTTTAGCGTTTTGTGTCAGAGAGCAGAGATCAGAGGTCAGAGGCACCGAGAGTCAGCTCTGAGCGGCGCTTAGCGGTCTGTGCCCGAGAGCAGAGGTATTCACAGATACTCAGCGCTAGAGTAGCGCTAGACAAGTCGAGAGAAACGGAGCAGCACGGAGAAGCGGAGAGACGCATAATTGCAAAGATAACGCGCATTCAATTAGCCTGCTGAAAAAATAAGAAGATCAATGATAAGGGCACTTTCACAGCTCAGTAATACCTTTCGCACATTTCGCGTTTGGTTTTTTGCGGTATCCCGTCCAGTCACTACGCCGGGAAGCAGAGGGAGAGGGAGAGGCGGGGCTGGCTCACCTCAGCAGTCTACACTCCGGTACCTGGATACAGCCTTCACAGGTGTGCAGCGGCAGCTCCATAGAGGGGAGGCAGAGGGACCGAGGGATTCGATGTCAGGACGGCAGCGGACTACACGGAGCAAGAAGACCACCCCAGCTGGCAGACAACTAAACGCAAGTACTATGGCTGCAACAGCAGGCATTGCTGGGGCTGTTGCTGGGGGGGGGCTTAACAGCAGTAAAGAGACTCAATTTGCTCAGCCTATTCAGGAAAGCAACGTTGGGATAAAAGATGGGGGGTCAAAAGCAAAAGAGAATAATGGCATAACAGCTAATGAGACTGAGACTGAGACCGAGGTGAATGCACTAGGAGAAGGGAAAGGCACTCTTGTCAGGGATGATTGCACTATACCTAATTCAAATGTAGCGCAGGTATTGGCGCTCAAAACTCAAAATTTGAACAACCCTGAGAAGGAAGCGGAAAAATTAGGAAACAACAGATCCGACTCAATAATGGAGGTAAATTCGGATGCAAAAACTGGAACTGGTAAACTTTCCACCCCTAATCTCCCCTGCACAGATCTGTCAGAAGCTACTCTTGAGGTACAGGTAGCGAACAGCAGATCAGCAGAAACCACAGCTGTGGTAGAAGACCCTGAGAGTGTAACAAGTAAACCCCAACCCCAAGACAAACCAAAAAGTAGCGCGGAGCAGTTTACCGAAAACATTAATAAAGCCCCAGGTGAAATAATTGAATTAAAGGAGAAAGGAGATGGCCAGAGTACAGTGCTGAATAGCACGGCCATGCCTGAAGATGATGATTCGAACTTAGAATATGAGGAGCTGACAGAAGACGAAAGTGCCGAAGGAGCACTTAAGAACCCTGCCACTAAAAAACCTACTGTCAAGAAAATTAAAATGAAAGCCAGAACCAAACAAAAGAATGCTCTACTTAAAACAGTCAATAAAGAAGCTCTTGGGAACAAGAAAAGCCGCCTAATCGACGACAGCCCGTTAAGAAGGTGGATCGAGGCGAAGGGGGGAGTCAAGAGCATGGCTCTAAGATTGTCTGGCGCCAGCCCAGAAGAGGTCTACAATACTCAGGGGGCTCGCAAAAATGATTCTATAGATATAACTAGTGATCGTATTCAAGACAGTGCCTCGACTAATCAAGAATCCCTGGAACACTCTGCCATAGCCACGTCAGGGCTTGAATTAGGGGCTCTCGCAACCTCATCCACAACAGTTGCAACCCCCCCCCCCAAGTTAACTGATTATAATGCTTCTTCACCCACTGAATCTAATATTGAGACACTTGAATCAGATGATCAAGACCCGGATCTTGCTACCATTAGCTCAGGTCACCTAAATGAGGTAAATGAGGTAAATGAGGAGAATCAAACTATAATCTCGAAACTGAAAAAAACACAGATACCGATCACAGAAACCCTTATTGAGAAAATAGCCAAAAGCCATGGAGAAAAGATCATAGAGAAGGGCACAGATGACTCTCATAGTAAGATCCAAAATACAACAACAAGCTCTGGAGCGCTAGCTGAAACATTCACTCAACTAAAGGCACCACATGAATCTCATGATCCTGTTAACACTAATCCGTTTAGTCTCTCTAGCTTTCAAAATACTCATGAGACTCCAGACCCAACAAGGGTGTTCATGGAATCAATAATGCAGACTCTCTTAGAACACAGAGCGGAGACTCAACAACAGTATCTGCAACTCAGAGAAGACAATACTAAGATACAAGAAACAATGAGTACCATCTGTCAGGGTCTGGGAGGTGCGACTAAAGAGATTGAGGATATTAAACTACGCATTGTAGAAGTTGAAGGGGATGTTAATAAGACCTCAGCAACCACAAAACAAAACTCTCTAAGAGTCTCTAAATTAGAGGCCAAAGTGGAGGATTTAGAAAATCGCGCTCGAAGGCAAAATCTTCGCCTATTTGGTATTCCGGAAGGAATGGAGGGGTCCGATCCTAGGACATTCATGGTGAAACTTCTCCAGAGATCCTTTTCTGATCTTGCGGACTGGGACTGGGATTCACAGTTGCAAAGAGTTCATAGGCTGCCTCTGATACAAAAGAATACTAATAGTAAATTTCCTCGACCGTTTCTGATTTATTTTGGTAATTTTCTTTTGCGGCAAGCTGTTTCACTGAAAGCAAGACCGAACAATCCTGTGACTGTTGATAACTTAACATTTTTTGTGAAATCAGATCTTAGCAAGGGCACCATGGACAAACGCTGGGAGCTTAGGAAACTGATAGATCCTTTTAACAATTTGGGGTGCATGGCCTATCTCCAAGAACCTGCTCGTCTCAAAGTTATACGAAATGGCAAGGTGGTTTTTTTCACAGATTTAGAAGATGCCGAACTAGCTCTGGAAAAACTCTCTAGGGAAAGTGAAAGAGAAAAAGAAAAACAAAATGAACACTAAAATGAAAATTAAATAGCTAGTTGGCTTTACCGTTGTAGATAAAAAAGAACGAGCAAATAGGGAGCTATGTAAAAGCAAGGATTAAGCAATTGTGGCATGAGCATGAGCAGTTTATCATGTTAGCTTTCTCTCTCTGCTGCCTTTTCAGCGGCAGCACTAGATAGAGGGGTGCTCCCCCCTAAGGGACGGGTGGGTGCGAGGGCCTCGTGGGGGTCCTGGCAGGGGTGGGTCTGACCATGTCGGTCTGGGGTGGGGGGGAAAAAATGGGTGTAAAAAATGGTTCGCAGGATTCGATTATTGCTTTAAACTTAACAATGAAAATGGAACGTATATGAAATGGGAAGTGGTAGCTGGGAGAAATTTGTACTGGATAACCAACAGGATAATAACATGTCTAAATTAAGAATATTAAGTTGGAATGTGGACGGTCTGAATAGTAAGAATAAGAGGAACTTAGTAAAGGAGGAGATTAAGATGTACAATCCGAATATAGTGCTACTGTCAGAAACACATATTAAATATCAAGACCGCAAGCTGTTATCACAACTGAATTATAATGTGGTGGTATGCTCTACTTTAGATGCGACCATAAGAGGGGTAGCTATTTTAATACAACGAGGTGTTAGATACGTAACAACAAAAACTGCATCAGATGTCCGTGGGAGGTGGGCAATTGCACAGATTCAATGTGATAACTGTAAGATAGTATTATGTGTGATATACGGACCAAATATTGACGATCCTAGGGTATACGAAGAACTAAGTTTATACTTACTGGATTGGGATGGAGAATTAATAATAGCTGGGGATTTTAACTGTCCAATTAACTATAAAATAGATTCTACCGGACAAAGTAAACTTAAACGAATGAATAAAGTTAGAACTGCTATCTTGGAATTAGCAAGATTGAATAACGTCAGAGACATATGGAGATCAAAATATCCTCTTCAGGCAGGATACACTTATTATTCTGTACCACACAGATCTTGCTCAAGAATTGACATGATATGGGCCACAGAACAAATTTTAGATAACTGTTCAATAGATATTTGCCCTAAAATTACTTCTGACCACAACCCATTATTACTTGAGGTTATGTTTCCTGATCAAACTAAAGAACCACGAAAGTTTTCTTTCCCGAGACATTTACTAACAGATACGAGATTCTCAATTCTACTCAAGCAACATATTCAGGAATTTATCTCAATTAATATTAATACCGCTAACATTAATATGGTATGGGATTCATGTAAATGCAGTATTAGAGGTTTTGCCCAACAGTACATATTTAGACAGAATGCTGAGATTCGCCATGAGAAGAAACAAATAATAGATGAGATACGAAATTTGGAAATCAGCTTGGCAGAAGCAACGAAATATGCAAGGGATAATATAGAGAGTATTAGGCTAAAGCTGGCGAAATCACAAGCAGGTTTATTAAAAACACTGAGAGAAAGATACACCTCACAATTACAAAAATTTAAATTCAGACAATATGAGGGCGGCGATCGTATTGGGAAATTACTGGCCTTCAAAACCGCGGATAGGAAAGCCAAAACAAAAATCAAAGAAATAGTAGGGGATGACTTAAAGATATACGACAGAACGGATCAAATATTAAACCAGTTTGTTAAATTTTATCAACAATTGTACACCCCAGAGACATCACATGCGAAATCAGCTATAATACAATATTTAGATAAATACTTAACTGTATCTCAAACACTCAGTATGGAAACTATTGAACAACTTAACTCTGTAATAACACTAGACGAAATAAAACGGGCCATAGATAGTCTACCATCAGGGAAAGCAGTCGGGGAAGATCGCCTTCCAGGAGAACTTTACAAACTTTGTGCACAAGAACTGCTACCTTTATTGGAGAAAGTGATAAACTCAATCAGTGTATCCAAAAAAGCACCTCCTTCATGGAAAATAGCGAAAATAATATTTTTTTTGAAAAAAGGGAAACCGGAAAAAGAGTGTGGGTCTTACCGACCGATTTCTTTACTTAACACGGATGTCAAAATCTTCTCTAAGATACTGGCAAATAGGCTGGCCCCTAGCATGCCTTCCATGGCTAATCTACAACAACACGGTTTTGTCATGGGAAGGGATACTACTACACACGTTAACACCTCAATAATTGCCTTTGATGTTGCTGAAGTTACACACACCCCACTCGGTATGATTTTGCTAGACGCAGAAAAAGCTTTTGACCGAGTGGGGTGGGATTATCTGTGGGAAGTATTAAGGAAATTGGGTCTTTCCGGGTCTTATCTGGACTGGGTTATGTCCCTCTATGACGAACCTTTGGCTTTGGTTAGTTATGGAGACAAAGAATCAGCAAATTTTAAAATACTAAGAGGCACGAGACAGGGCTGCCCCCTTTCTCCTTTACTTTTTGCCTTATCCTTAGAACCTTTTTTAAACGCACTAAATGATCAGGTAAACATCATCCCAGTAAGTCATGGAGGAACTGTTCTGAAGCTAACGGCTTACGCCGACGACATAGCTATTTATACAAAAGACTTTAACGGAGCTATGCCAGAAATTATTAATGAGGCACATATATTTGGTCTAGTTTCAGGTTATAAACTGAACGTGAGTAAAACCCAAATCATAGCTAATTATTCCCCCGATATACATGTTTATGACACATGCAAAGAAGCTACTTATTTAGGTATCAAGTTAATGGCTAAAGTAGGGAAAATTCTGGAAACAAACTATGATACCTTCCTAAAAGAAACCTCCACAACTCTTAAGAAATGGCACAAAATCCCTCTCAGTCTGCTAGGTCGGTTAAACCTGATCAAAATGAAAATACTTCCCAAGTTACTTTATTTGTTTAGAGCCATACCACTACAACCGAATCAATCTTTCTTTAAAAAATTGGACTCTGTCTGCAGTAGCTTTATCTGGGGATACAAAAAGGCACGCAGGGCTATAAAATTTTTGAAATTACCAATCCCAAAAGGGGGACTTGTTTTTCCTGATTTTAAATTATACTTTTTGGCAACTTTTTTTCATAGAATTCGGAGCTTACTTAAGAAAGAGTCCTGTACTTTTTTTTATCGCTATTTGTTAGGTACTGATTCAAATCAATTTCTGCTCCGCACACACGATCCAAACTACTACAAACGGGTGAGATTTAAGACAGCTAAGCATGTTATAAATATCTGGAAAAAGATTATGCATATTAGTCAGATCTCATTTTATAATACGGAACTCAGACTATGGGACAATCCGGGTCTTCCTGTAATTTTTTCAGACGGGATTGGGTATCGCTGGATTAATTGCGGCCTCAACACACTAGGCGATATATTTGGACATGATGGCATGCTAGATTTCGACACCATGAAAATTTTAAATGGTGTGACAAATGATATGCACTATCGATATCGCCAGCTGAGAGACTTTTTTATTAACAAAATGAAATTAACATCAATTACGCAGTCTGAGATTATAGAGTGCATATATTCTGATAAAACTAAATCACTTATAAAATTGGGATATCAACTTTTAACCAAGGATAAAATTGAAAATACCACCAATATAGCTAATAAATGGTCCCGCCGGCTAAATCAGGACATAAGTTCAGAACAGATCAGTAAAGCTTTAACTCATATAAATGATGTTGTGCACTCTTCCAATTTAAGACTACAATCATATAGGACTATCACAGAAATGTATTACACCCCAGAAAGAATATCCGCCTGGGCGCAAGGGAACCAAGCATCAGAAAAAACAAAATGTGTGAAGTGCAACACTCACGCCGCTGACATAGAACATATGCTTTACTCTTGCCCGGCGTATTCTGGCTACTGGACGGGTATTATAAAACATCTTCACGACAGTCAGATTAAAATACCGGATCTATCACCTCAGCTGGTTTTACTCGATATCTATGAGACTTACTGTCCCAATCAAGACTTTATAACAATCTTATTAGCCTGCGCAAGATTAATTATAGCAAGAGCCTGGATATCCAAGAACACTCCAACCGTAGCTGAGTGGTTAACATTAGTTATAGAAATCAGAACCATGGAACTTACACTCGCTAAACATAGAGGACCTAAAACTTTAGCTAGAAAAGAAAAAATTTGGATGCAATTTATTTGAAGTATAACAACTGCGGAACAGAGATGATACATGAAGATATTTGTGTGAAATAACTGAATCAGTATGACTTGTTTTTGTGAAATAGTTCCTTTCCTTTTTTTTCTCTAACAAGGTCGTGCCGAAGCGACATAACTTAACTCTTGCTTTGTTTTTCCCCTTTTTTTTTTTTTTTTGTTTTTTCCTTTTTCTTTTTTTTTTTTTTCATTCTTTTTCTTATTATTGCTTTCTCTTGCCAACACAAAAATCAATTGAGATTGTAAATGTACTTATGTATGATATTTTTGTTTTATTACCGATTCCTGCGACAATAAAAATTAAAAAAAAAAAAAAAAAAAAGGATTGCAGAACTCAATGTGCCATGCACTAAATTAGCACAGAAAAACATGTCTCAGGTCTGCCACTGCAGCATGTAGTGCAGTTTTAAGCTGCCATTTCTACCTGGCATATTTAACATCTTCCTTAGCATGAATCTTCATTTGAAGTACTTACAAATCACCCATAGGGTACTCTAGAAATGCTCAAAAGGCAGGGGAAATGGTTTTTAAAATGTAGGGCATGTATATTTCAAGTTTTACATGCCCTGGCATTGAAAAACCCTCAGTTCTTTTTTTTTTTTTACTATGACAAGGCCAGCCTCCCATAAACTAGCTCTAGTTTATCTTATTACATTTAATATCTGTTAAATGCAGTTTGGGAACAGCTAAAGTGATGCTTCTTCCACTCATGTAATCATACCTATACATCCTCTTTAATGGTAAGGTTAGATTTTAATTTATTATTTTGAAAATGGCACTTTTAGAAAGTTGGCATTCCCTGCCTAAAGCATCCGGGGCCTTTCTGTGAGTGACCAGATGTCCCTAGATTGTTGCTGGCTCCCACACAGGGAAGGAAATGTGTAGTAGGACCAGACTGTGTACAAATGATCTGGGTGTAGATAGGTGAGGGTCTTACTGACAGGATGACTGCCGAGGAGCCATGCCCCTGCTCTGATTACACTTCAAAGAGTTGCCTGTGGCTGTACTTAGCCCTTCTTGACTTCAAAAGAAACCAACTCTGTTTGCCCTTTGTTGCACTAGCCAGGCAGGAGCCAAACACAGGAGAAAGTGAAGAACCTATTAGACCCAGTTTAGAGTTATACAAAAGGGGAGTGCCTCACCTATATAGAAGTGGCATCCATAGAATAGGAAATGAAAACACTTTTTGACCTGTGAAGCCTCAAAAGGACTGCCCAGCTGTCTGAAGGAAGGCTGGATCTGCTTGCCTTGAAAATAGGACCTCAGAAGTGGCTCAAATGGTCAATTGAATGACTTATTATTTTAGCTGCATGAATACTATGGACCAGATGTATCAATAGAGGGACAGATGTAGGTAAAACTGAAATACTGAGTTCTTAATAGTGAATGTTACCGAGTCATTATTAAGAACTCGGTATTTCAGATGTAGATAAAAAACCGGTAAAATTTAGCGATTCAGTAAAAAACACTTAAAAAAATTACAGATTCCCCATTACCAAATCGGTATCACGATTCTTTAATACCGTTTTGGTAATTAGTTAATCCTGCATTTTAAAAAATTGCAAATTGGTGAATCAGCCAATCCTGTGCTTCCCGATGACCTCACAACCAGGAAGTGGCCACACCCATGCAGCTGCACTGATCCTGAAGCTGTTGGAAAGGCAGGGAGCATAGCAAACAACAAAGGAGCAGCTTTTCTAAGTTCTTGCTGACACTCCAGACCAGAAATGGACAACCAGGAGAAGGAAAAGGAGGCTGGAGAGTGCAAAAGAGAACACACATTCAGTGAGAGGGAGCTGGAGTTGCTGATAGAGGAGGTGACAAATGACCATGATAAGCTGTTTGCCAAAAATTCCCTGCGTCCCTGAATCACAGAAGAGGCAGATATGGCTGGTTATCCAGGAGAGGATAAATGCAATTGGTGTAACCCAGCGCTCAATTGAAGAACTAAAAAAACGCTGGTATGACCTCAGAAAATGTGCAAAAGAGAGGTTGGCTGATAGACTGAAGCAAGCCAAGCAGACAGGTGGTGGGAGATCTACAGCTCCTCTACCAACTGCCCTGGATTTTTTGGTGCGGTCCACCCTCCACCCGGAGAGCGTGAGTGGGATTGGAGATGCAGACAGCTCAGCCAGAGCTAACAGGCAAGGTAAGATGCATGCACAGCATGCCGTGCCCCCCACTCCCTTACCCCATTCCACAATCCCCAATGAGGCAGTATGATTCCCACTCCAGTACATGTTTTCCTAAAAACCAGCAATGCTTAATGGGAGATGTAGTCAGAAGTAATACATATTATAACAGTCAGTCCACTGAACCAAAAGGCATGTGACACACATCAGAAATTAGCAAGCAGAGGACAGTCAGGTTAATTGGTAGTCATGAAATGTATTATTACGCCAATGCTGCCAGACAAGTGAGCAAATGTACATTCTGTCTCCACAGGCAAGTCATTGGGGGGGGGCACAGGAAAGGCACCCAGGGGAGTCAACACACAGGAGGAGGAGGTCTTGTCACCTGCAGAGCAAACACCATCACCACCACCAGCACCATTGCCATCACCACCACCATCACCATCACCACCACCATCACCGCCACAACCACCAAGAGCCAGGAGGCATACAGTGGCTAGCCTCCAGCAGATGGAGGTGTCCGAGGAGGCAAACAGGGGGGGCAACATTACACGCTGGCAGAGGATGACAATAGTGCAGGCACACAGTCCCCCACCGAGCGTGCCCAAACAGATATCAGACGCGGCAGAGCAAGGGCAGACAGTCCTGTTGTACAGGGCGAGGATTCCAGCGTATTCGCCAGTCTCGAGGGGAATATGTCAAGGTACAGCGCCTGCAAGGCAAATCAATTAGATCAGTGCAGCCGCAGATGGTCCACATGAACATACTCATGCTGGAATTAAAGGATGGCAAAAACAGCATGAACAATACTTTGACTGAGGGCATGAGGGATATGTCAGAGGCAGTGAGGCTACTGTGCAGACAGAAAACTGGATGAGGATCATTTGGCGAGGCACAGGGACCAGCAGAAATTGGACATCTACAATAAGGCGATGAACTGCCTCCCCATTGCCACCTCTGTGCTCCGTAGGCGCTCGGTGGCCATGCATGAGGAGATGGCTCACTGCAGCCGTGATGTGGCAAGGGGGCTGGTCACAGTGACCAGTGCACTGGAAGTGCTCCAAGCAAACCAAATAGCCACTACATGTGCAGGGGATGGGGGAGATAGTGAGGAGGCAACTAGCCGCAGGAGCATCACACCCCCAATAACTGAGTAAAGGAGGCGCAGCGAACAGCATAGTGCTGCCACTGGACAGACCGCCAGTGAGGACAGTGTGCCCGGGGAACGCAGCAGTGCTGCGCATGTGCGTAGGAAATAATGACAGCCATTACCTGGCATTGTGAAATGGGTGATGTAACCCATTTTGCCTTTGGAATGTCCATAGAATATTGGCATGGCATGTTGAGGCCTTCATGTTGTGGTGGTGTGCTATGCTATTGCCTGAGTTAAGGTTAATAAAACACTGTCACTCAATTACAGTTACTGTCTTCTTACTTACTCAGAAATAGTTGCATGTGATCTCAGGCCATCTGTGTCTCCCATCTGGTGCTGCTGCCACACCTGCTGCGCTTTGCTCTGGCTGTGGAACAATCCTCACCCTAGTCCTCAGAGTCAGTTAGTTCCACTGCTGTTCCTTTCTTTGGGGCAAGGTTATGCAGCATGGCACATGTTGCTATAATTTTACAGCAGATGATTGGGCGATACTGACGTGCACCTCCACTTTTATGGAGGCAGCGGAATCAGCTTTTTAAGAGTACAAATGTGCGCTCCACAACATTGCGCGTAGATCTACGTGCCACATTGTATCTTCTCTTACTTGAGGTAGATGGGTTGAGATATGGAGTCAGGATAAATGCCCGCACGGCATATGCGCTATCACCTGAGTGAGAAAGGAAGTGTCATTAATACCAGTCACCAACACATTCATGCAAGGTATACATAAAGGTGTGTCACATTGATTTACCTAGCATTTATCCTTCTCAAAATTCGCCCCCCCAGACGTGTGTAGATCCCACTGTTCATGAATATGTAGGAGTCATGGGTGCTCCCTGGAAATTTGGCTACAATGTCGGTAATGATGTAGTCCGCATCGCAAATTACCTGCACGTTGATAGAATGTGTAGATTTGCGGTTCTGATATATGTACTCTGTAGCTGCAGGTGGGCAGATTCGTATGTGTGTCCCATCAGTGCACCCTATTATATGTGGGAACTGTGCCGTTTGATAAAAATCCATCTGGGTTTTCTGCAGTTCTGCCTGTGTGCTGGGAAAGTGTATGTAGGGATGCATTCTTTGCATCATGGCATCCAGGAAAGTGTTGAAAAAATGGGGCAGGCAACTCTGTGACACAACATCTGCCACAATTATCACCCCCTGGTAACTACCTGGTGCAAGTAGGTGCAGGCTACAGAGCATCTGAACATGTGTTGGCATAGGGTGCACCCTTGGTGTCTGATGCTCCAGGAGTGGGTGCAGGTCCCATATCAGGTCTAGGATGGTTTGGGGGTGTAGCCTGTACCTCTCATGGATTTCAGTCTCAGTCAGTTGGAACAATGTAGCGCGCAGTCTGTACACGCCTTCCTCCCATCTCCAGATCCTCAGTCCTGCTGCTTGCATATGTAGCCGCCTTGCAATAACATAGAGGGCCCCATTGTGTTCACACTGTTGCATTTTCGGGCTGTTTAAATGCAGTGCACCTGATTACAAACTGCTTTGAGTCAGTGGTAATATGCGACTCCTGAATACCGAAAAATTGAAAAATCGGTATTAGCGATTTTTGGTACATCTATTTGCGAGTTTTTAAGGATTTCTTTTTTTGCGATTCGGTATTTAGGGTATCGGGTTCTGCTAATTGCAAATTAAGGAATCGCTAACTGGTTTCACTTATTTTTAGAAATTCCTTATTTGCGATGGCGTTTGGTGCTACCTACATTGTACATGGCTATTTACCAGTCGGTATTTGGCCACCTACATCTGGCCCATAGTTATTTGTGATTCCCTAATTGCGAATCACAAGGATTCGAATTAGGGAATCGCAAAATGCCATGTATGAAGGTGTATAGTACGGGAAACATCCTAAACAACAAAGTCTAAATCACGACTTACCTGAACAATGAAGTCAGAACAACGAGGAATTCCGAACAACGAATTCCGGAACCACGACGTTCTTAAACACGAATCAGAGCTTCCTGTGAAAGTAGAGCAGAAATTTAAAATAAAAAAAACTACCGGAATCAATTAAGTGATGCGTGTATTCAGGAGAAGGGGAAATATTGTAGAACAGTGGCAGGGCATAGCACTCGGAGGAAGAGGCAGGGAATCAAGTTCATAAGATCCCTCCTTCATAGTTTTCATGTGTGGCCTAGCCTTCGAGGGTGTATGTATGTTCCTTTAAAGAACTGATTACCGCTCTACGTGCCAGGTCGATATGAGGCAGGGTGACATGAATGGATCGTCTTGAATGTATGGCCTCTTGTTCCACGGCATAATTTCCTCCTTCTTGAAAGTGTATAAACAGCTGTGTTGACAACTCAGAGAATTCTTTCATTCTTTATTCATTTGTAAACCATGCATTTTTTATGCGTTTCATCTGTAGTAGCCCTTGTTCACATGTCCCTCACGCAGTGTCCACGTGACAACATGCTCCTCATTTCATCTTTCTTGTAGACCCAGTATTTTTCCATTCGAAACATCTGCTGAGCATTGCTTTTCATTACTGTGGTGAGCTGCTCAGCTGAAGAGTGATAGATTCACAAGGTGGTATGCCTTTAAATAACGGTGACTGCTGTGACACAACTGAGGGTTTGTGGCAGCTGAATTGTAGCAGTGCGTGCTTGTCTTTTTATGTGAACCCCAGTGAGGAGGCACCCTATTACCTCTCCTTGGTAAACCCACATAGAATGTCGTGAATGGGCCACTCGTACCTTATTGTATATGGCTTTCTTTTTGAGACGCCCCTTCAGGTCTATCATTTTCGAGTGCCCGGGCTAGTTGTTTATGTTTTCACTGGGAAATACAGCTTGGCACCGAGTGGAGCTGTAGAAAATGGACCAAAGAAGTATGGAATTACCCGGCACTATAAAACAAGGGATTAACTTGCGAAACATACCTAGAATAAAATATCGATGAAATGGGTAAACAGCAATTTAAAAAATGTTTTGTAGAAGTATTATTATCAAAATAGTGCCATCTATTGGCCAGTTATGAGGTGGTTTTTATTTCGTGGTTTAGGAAGTTGTTGTAAAACAAGTAGTGGTTTAGTAACAGTAACAGTGTAGGAAATGACCGTCTTTTGCCTGGTAATCAACCATATTACTGCCTTCACTACCATATTTTTTTCTGAAACCTTTTATGTTGGAATTAGGACTCTGTACACTTTATTCTGGTAAACAGTGCTAAAGTGCTTGTGTGCTCCTCTTTTTAAAAACATAGTGAAATTGACAACATTAATTTACAGTTAAGTCCCTGGTATATCGTACTACATGCATCCAGGGCCTGTAAATTAAATAATACTATTGGATTGCAATACTCAATGTGCCATGCACTAAATTAGCACAGAAAACATGTCTCAGGTCTGCCACTGCAGCATGTAGTGCAGTTTTAGGCTGCCATTTCTACCTGGCATATTTAACATCTTCCTTAGCATGAATCTTCATTTGAAGTACTTACAAATCACCCATAGGGTACTCTAGAAATGCTCAAAAGGCAGGGGAAATGGTTTTTAAAATGTAGGGCATGTATATTTCATGTTTTACATGCCCTGGCATTGAAAAACACTCAGTTCTTTTTTTTTTTTACTATGGCAAGGCAAGCCTCCCATAAACTAGCTCTAGTTTATCTTATTACATTTAATAACTGTTAAATGCAGTTTGGGAACAGCTAGAGTGATGCTTCTTCCACACATGTAATCCTACCTACACATCCTCTTTAATGGTAAGGTTAGATTTTAATTTATTATTTTGAAAATGGCACTTTTAGAAAGTTGGCATTCCCTGCCTAAAGCATCCGGGGCCTTTCTGTGAGTGACCAGCTGTCCCTAGATTGTTGCTGGCTCCCACACAGGGAAGGAAATGTGTAGTAGGACCAGACTGTGTACAAATGATCTGGGTGTAGATAGGTGAGGGTCTTACTGACAGGATGACTGCCGAGGAGCCATGCCCCTGCTCTGATTACACTTCAAAGAGTTGCCTGTGGCTGTACTTAGCCCTTCTTGACTTCAGAAGAAACCAACTCTGTTTGCCCTTTGTTGCACTAGCCAGGCAGGAGCCAAACACAGGAGAAAGTGAAGAACCTATTAGACCCAGTTTAGAGTTATACAAAAGGGGAGTGCCTCACCTATATAGAAGTGGCATCCATAGAATAGGAAATGAAAACACTTTTTGACCTGTGAAGCCTCAAAAGGACTGCCCAGCTGTCTGAAGGAAGGCTGGATCTGCTTGCCTTGAAAATAGGACCTCAGAAGTGGCTCAAATGGTCAATTGAATGACTTATTATTTTAGCTATATGAATACTATGGACCAGATGTATCAATAGAGGGACAGATGTAGGTAAAACTGAAATACTGAGTTCTTAATAGTGAATGTTACCGAGTCATTATTAAGAACTCGGTATTTCAGATGTAGATAAAAAATCGGTAACATTTAGCGATTCAGTAAAAATCACTTAAAAAAATTACAGATTCCCCATTACCAAATCGGTATCACGATTCTTTAATACCGTTTCGGTAATTAGTTAATCCTGCATTTAAAAAAATCGCAAATTGGTGAATCAGCCAATCCTGTGCTTCCCGATGACCTCACAACCAGGAAGTGGCCACACCCATGCAGCTGCCCTGATCCTGACGCTGTTGGAGAGGCAGGGAGCACAGCAAACAACAAAGGAGCAGCTTTTCTAAGTTCTTGCTGACACTCCAGACCAGAAATGGACAACCAGGAGAAGGAAAAGGAGGCTGGAGAGCGCAAAAGAGAACACACATTCAGTGAGAGGGAGCTGGAGTTGCTGATAGAGGAGGTGATAAAAGGACCATGATAAGCTGTTTGGCAAAAATTCCCTGCGTCCCTGAATCACAGAAGAGGCAGATATGGCTCGTTATCCAGGAGAGGATAAATGCCATTGGTGTAACCCAGCGCTCAATTGAAGAACTAAAAAAACGCTGGTATGACCTCAGAAAATGTGCAAAAGTGAGGTTGGCTGATAGACTGAAGCAAGCCAAGCAGACAGGTGGTGGGAGATCTACAGCTCCTCTACCAACTGCCCTGGATTTTTTGGTGGAGTCCACCCTCCAGCCGGAGAGCGTGAGTGGGATTGGAGATGCAGACAGCTCAGCCAGAGCTAACAGGCAAGGTAAGATGCATGCACAGCATGCCGTGCCCCCCACTCCCTAACCCCATTCCACAATCCCCAACGAGGCAGTATGATTCCCACTCCAGTACATGTTTTCCTAAAAACCAGCAATGCTTAATGGGAGATGTAGTCAGAAGTAATACATATTATAACAGTCAGTCCACTGAACTCAAAGGCATGTGACACACATCAGAAATTAGCAAGCAGAGAACAGTCAGTTTAATTGGTAGTCATGAAATGTATTATTACGCCAATGCTGCCAGACAAGTGAGCAAATGTACATTCTGTCTCACCAGGCAAGTCATTGAGCAAGGCTGCTGAAGGGGGCACAGGAAAGGCACCCAGGGGAGTCAACACACAGGAGGAGGAGGTCTTGTCACCTGCAGAGCAAACACCACCACCACCACCAGCACCATTACCATCACCACCACCATCACAATCACCACCACCATCATCGCCACAACCACCAAGAGCCAGGAGACATACAGTGGCTAGCCTCCAGCAGATGGAGGTGTCCGAGGAGGACAAAAGGGGGGGCAACATTACACGCTGGCAGAGGATGACAATAGTGCAGGCACACAGTTCCCCACCGAGCGTGCCCAAACAGATATCAGATGCCACAGAGCAAGGGCAGACAGTCCTGTTGTACGGGGCGAGGATTCCAGCGTATTCGCCAGTCTCGAGGGGAATATGCTCAAGGTACAGCGCCTGCAAGGCAAATCAATTAGATCAGTGCAGCGTCAGATGGTCCACATGAACATACTCATGCTGGAATTTAAGGATGGCAAAAACAGCATGAACAATACTTTGACTGAGGGCATGAGGGATATGTCAGAGGCAGTGAGGCTACTGTGCAGCAAACTGGATGAGGATCGTTTGGCGAGGCACAGGGACCAGCAGAAATTGGACATCTACAATAAGGCGGTGAACTGCCTCTCCATTGCCACCTCTGTGCTCTGCAGGAGCTCGGTGGCCATGCAGGAGAAGATGGCTCACTGCAGCCGTGATGTGGCAAGGGGGCTGGTCACAGTGACCAGTGCACTGGAAGTGCTCCAAACAAACCAAATAGCCACTACATGTGCAGGGGATGGGGGAGATAGTGAGGAGGCAACTGGCCGCAGGAGCATCACACCCCCAATAACCGAGTAAAGGAGGCGCAGCGAACAGCACAGCACTGCCACAGGACAGACCGCCAGTGAGGACAGTGTGCCCAGGGAACGCAGCAGTGCTGCGCATGTGCGTAGGAAATAATGACAGCCATCACCTGGCATTGTGAAATGGGTGATGTAACCCATTTTGCCTTTGGAATGTCCATAGAATATTGGCATGGCATGTTGAGGCCTTCATGTTGTGGCGGTGTGCTATGCCATTGCCTGAGTTAAGATTAATAAAACACTGTCACTCAATTACAGTTACTGTCTTCTTACTTACTCAGAAATAGTTGCATGTGATCTCAGGCCATCTGTGTCTCCCATCTGGTGCTGCTGCCACACCTGCTGCGCTTTGCTCTGGCTGTGGACAATCCTCACCCTAGTCCTCAGAGTCAGTTAGTTCCACTGCTGTTCCTTTCTTTGGGGCAAGGTTATGCAGCATGGCACATGTTGCTATAATTTTACAGCAGATGATTGGGCGGTACTGACGTGCACCTCCACTTTTATGGAGGCAGCGGAATCAGCTTTTTAAGAGTACAAATGTGCGCTCCACAACATTGCGCGTAGATCTACGTGCCACATTGTATCTTCTCTTACTTGAGGTAGATGGGTTGAGATATGGAGTCAGGATAAATGCCAGCATGGCATATGCGCTATCACCTGAGTGAGAAAGGAAGTGTCATTAATACCATTCACCAACACATTCATGCAAGGTATACATAAAGGTGTGTCACATTGATTTACCTAGCATTTATCCTTCTCAAAATTCGCCCCCAGCCAGACGTGTGTAGATCCCACTGTTCCTGAATATGTAGGAGTCATGGGTGCTCCCTGGAAATGTGGCTACAATGTCGGTAATGATGTAGTCCGCATCGCAAATTACCTGCACGTTGATAGAATGTGTAGATTTGCGGTTCTGATATATGTACTCTGTAGCTGCAGGTGGACAGATTTGTATGTGTGTCCCATCAGTGCACCCTATTATATGTGGGAACTGTGCCGTTTGATAAAAATCCATCTGGGTTTTCTGCAGTTCCGCCTGTGTGCTGGGAAAGCGTATGTAATGATGCATTCTTTGCATCATGGCATCCAGGAAAGTGTTGAAAAAATGGGACAGGCAACTCTGTGACACAACATCTGCCACAATTATCACCCCCTGGTAACTACCTGATGCAAGTAGGTGCAGGCTACAGAGCACCTGAACATGTGTTGGCATAGGGTGCACCCTTGGTGTCTGATGCTCCTTGAGTGGGTGCAGGTCCCATATCAGATCCAGGATGGTTTGGGGGTGTAGCCTGTACCTCTCATGGATTTCAGTCTCAGTCAGTTGGAACAATGTAGCGCGCAGTCTGTACACGCCTTCCTCCCGTCTCCAGATTCTCAGTCCTGCTGCTTGCATACGTAGCCGCCTTGCAATAACATAGAGGGCCCCATTGTGTTCACACTGTTGCATTTTGGGGCTGTTTAAATGCAGTGCACCTGATTACAAACTGCTTTGAGTCAGTGGTAATATGCGACTCCTGAATACCGAAAAATTGAAAAATCGGTATTAGCGATTTTTGGTACATCTATTTGTGAGTTTTTAAGGATTTCTTATTTTGCGATTCGGTATTTAGGGTATCGGTGTCTGCTAATTGCAAATTAAGTAATCGCTAACTGGTTTCACTTATTTTTAGAAATTCCTTATTTGCGATGGCATTTGGTGCTACCTACATTGTACATGGCTATTTACCAGTCGGTATTTGGCCACCTACATCTGGCCCATAGTTATTTGTGATTCCCTAATTGTGAATCACAAGGATTTGAATTAGGGAATTGCAAAATGCCATGTATGAAGGTGTATAGTACGGGAAACATCCTAAACAACAAAGTCTAAATCATGACTTACCTGAACAATGAAGTCAGAACAACGAGGAATTCCAAACAACAAATTCCGGAACCACGACGTTCTTAAACACAAATCAGAGCTTCCTGTGAAAGTAGAGCAGAAATTTGAATTTAAAAAAACTACTGGAATCACTTAAGTGATGCGTGTATTCAGGAGAAGGGGAAATATTGTAGAACAGTGGCAGGGCATAGCACTCGGAGGAAGAGGCAGGGAATCAAGTTCATAAGATCCCTCCTTCATAGTTTTCATGTGTGGCCTAGCCTTCGAGGGTGTATGTATGTTCCTTTAAAGAACTGATTACCGCTCTACGTGCCAGGTCGATATGAGGCAGGGTGACATGAATGGATCGTCTTGAATGTATGGCCTCTTGTTCCACGGCATAATTTCCTCCTTCTTGAAAGTGTATAAACAGCTGTGTTGACAACTGACAGAATTCTTTCATTCTTTATTAATTTGTAAACCATCCATTTTTTATGCGTTTCATTTGTAGTAGCCCTTGTTCACATGTCCCTCACGCAGTGTTCACGTGACAACATGCTCCTCATTTCATCATTCTTGTAGACCCAGTATTTTTCCATTCGAAACATCTGCTGAGCATTGCTTTTCATTACTGTGGTGAGCTGCTCAGCTGAAGAGTGATAGATTCACAAGGTGGTACGCCTTTAAAGAACGGTGACTGCTGTGACACAACTGAGGGTTTGTGGCAGCTGAATTGTAGCAGTGCGTGCTAGTCTTTTTATGTGAACCCCAGTGTGGAGGCACCCTATTACCTCTCCTTGGTAAACCCACATAGAATGTCGTGAATGGGCCACTCGTACCTTATTGTACATGGCTTTCTTTTTGAGACGCCCCTTTAGGTCTATCATTTTCGAGTGCCCTGGCTAGTTGTTTATGTTTTCACTGGGAAATACAGCCTCGCACCGAGTGGAGCTGTAGAAAACGGACCAAAGAAGTATTGCCCGGCACTATAAAACAAGGGATTAACTTGCGAAACATACCTAGAATAAAATATCGATGAAATGGGTAAACAGCAATTTAAAAAATATTTTGTAGAAGTATTCTTATCAAAATAGTGCCATCTATTGGCCAGTTATGTGGTGGTTTTTATTTCGTGGTTAAGGAAGTTGTTGTAAAACAAGTAGTGGTTTAGCATTGATCGTTGTTTAGCTTTCATGGTTCAGGAAGTCGTGGTTTAGGCAGTAGTTGTTTAGTCATAGATCCCTATAGTACACTTTTTGCAATTCCTAGGGGGTTGCAAAATGACCTACCTCATGAATATTAATGAGGTAGGTCGCAATTTGCGACCCCATAGGAATCGCAAAAATCACATGGATTGTGGCCTGCTGAGATCAGCCGACCACCATGTCCATGATTGCATTTGAATAAAGCAATCTCTGTTTTTGTAAAGCCGCCCGTTTTCCTTAGAGAAAAATAAGATGCTTTACAAAAAGAATACTGAAAAGATTTCTTTTCAATTTTAAAGAGCAGGCAGTGGTCCGTGGGACAACTGCCTGCGCTTAAAAATTGTTTTACAAACATTCACAAAGGGGAAGGTGTCCCTTGGGGACCCCTTCCCATTTGCGAATGGGTTACCACCTACTTGAAGTAGGTGGTAACATGCAAATATTTTGTGACCGCAAATGAGGTCACAAAACATTCTTACATGCCGATGCGATTCGGTATTAGGAAGGGACACCCTAAACACGCCCCTTCCTATACCGAATCGCAAATCCATTTTGCGATTCGGTAACAGGTTACCGAATCTCAAAATTAGGTTTGCTGCATCGGAGAAGCAAATTTTGCATTCGTAAACGGGCCGATTCTGTGAATCGGCCCGTTTGCAAATGCAAAAATGCTTGATCCATCTGCCCCCAATGCTTCCAGAGGGCTTTCCTGCTTACAGCTAATCAAACCCAACTGGAACTTACCTGGTCCCTTCTGCTGGCCTCTCCGGGAGAGAGTCCTGACCCCAAGAGTTGTGTTCAAGATCCTGAAGGCTTGGTTGGAGTCACAGTATACTTTTCTCTGCTAACTGAATCTTTCACCATATCTAACGATGCAGTGCCATGTCACATCGCTCCTGGCTGGAAGCCTCGCAGGAACTTCTTAGAACAGGGTGATGTAGAGTCCTGCAAAGCCCAACCATGCAATTTCTCACAGACGACTCCCCTGGATACTGCATCAGGTGACACAGAGCCATGCAGAGTACGCACAGCTCCAGACTGATAGCTACCTACATCCTACATAGTGCGACACAGGTTGACATAGAGTCTTTCAGAACCACGTCATACTGTCTTCGCCGCAAAGTCAGAAGGTAACATTTCCAGCTAGATGAACCCAGTACTGTATCTGGCCTGCATTCCATTATGGTCAGCCTAAACCTGTAACTTTGTACTTGTCTGGTGTGAACAGATATCCGCAGATGGTGCTTTGTATCTTTTGGCACTATTTTTACCTTAAATATGAAATACTCACAACTCCTGTTCAATTGATAGGATTTTTGTCATTTTAGTGTCATTTTGTTAATTAAAAACCACTTTAATTTTTCACATAGGTTTGTGATTTTTCTTGTGCTGCAGAAATACTTTACACATTGCCTCTAAGTTTGACCTGACTCCATTTGTGCCAAGCTCACAAAAGGTTAAGCACATGTTTATTTAGTGGCTCTTTTGCTTCATCCAGATAAGAATTGTGGTTATTATTTGAAGTAGGTTCCCACCCCCTTTAACAAATAACTTGGGGGCATAATATCAAGGGGTTCTATCCCCGCTTTTTTGGCTTTAAAAGCCAAGAAAGCGGAGATAAAATTATCTCCCTATTACCTAGCTGTCGCTAACACCAGTTAGCGACAGCTAGTAGGAGATAGCGACCATCTTGGGCCCCACTTTGCATGTCAGAGATATTTATCACTAATGACATGCAAAGTGGGTGTGCCAAGATGTTAGCGACTGGACACAGTCGCTAACTTCGCTATCTCCTATTACCAACTTTTGGAGATATTCGCGCAAAGCGCGAATATCTCCAAAAGCTAACACCTGCCCTGAGCAGTTCTTAGCCATGTTATCCAATGGGAGGTGGATAACATGGCTAAGAGCATTAGCTCGGTAATGCATGAATATCGCTGACTTTTCAGCGATATTCATGCATTGCGGCCGATTTTTATCGCATTTGCGATAAACCTTGGTAATACCAAGGTTTATCTGCGATAAAAATCGCCGCAGCTTAGCGGTAAATTTTTGTCTCTAACCAAGCAATAGCGATAAATATCGCTATTGCTTGGTAATATGCCCAACAATTTCTTACATGCAATAAATGATAGATTTACGTTTTGGAAAATTATGCACAGTTTCGCATAATTTTAGTGACATTTTGCATAATTCTGCGAAAGTAAATTACACAAATGTTTGTTTTCCAGTGTATTGACTCTGGGGAAAATCTCTAAATAATGGGAAAGGCTAGAGGTGTAGAGGTGGACAGACTTTTATGGCACTTGCGTGCTGCAACAAATCAGAATTAACACAGTGTTTAATTTGTAACCCCACATTAAGTTCCTTGTTCTTCATAATGTTAGCTGCTTTCTGAGCTTTGATCATGCCTAGCTACCCCCTAGATACTCACCACTTTTTTAGCATGGTCTCTGCTTCTGGAATTCCAATGTGCAGGGAGTGTATTTGTAATTCAATTAGGCATTACTGGCCTAAAATAAAATAGGTTGATAGACACATACAAAGCAATTGCAAAATTGACAATTAAAATGATGATTTCAACAGAAGAAATATAAAAACAGGAGGCATTGATAGCGATACAACAAACTAGACATGATAAAGAATGATGAATCACTTAAAGTGCGGCAAAAACGGGTGTCCGCGCCTTGGTACTCATCAGAGTTCAAAGCCGCTAAAATCATCTGCAGGCAGAAAGAGCGGATCTGGAGATTGAACTATGATCCAGTCCATAGGAAAAATTATTGCGCTGCACTAGAGGAATATAAAAGATTAATTATACAGGCGAAATCCTCCTACTATTCCAGGAAGATACAGGACACCGCCCACTCAAGTAGAGAGCTATTCTCCACAGTTAATACTTTACTGAGCTGCCCCCGGAGTGAGAGTTTTCAACCTGATAAGGCATTTATTGATAAAATTGCGACCTACTTCCAGAATAAGGTGCTAGCTGTTTATAATGATCTGTCTACATCAGTAGATAGGAAACTGCCAGAGCAAAGCAGGGATGACGGTGTATGTACAACTAAACACCAACAAGACAGAAGTACTCATCATGGGCCCAAACCCAGACGCCTGGAACGGCACCTGGTGGCCCACCACCCTCTGAAACCCGCCAACCCCCACAGACCACGCACGCAACCTGGGAATCATCCTGGACTCCGAGCTCAAAATGGACCGCCAGATCAACTCTGTCTCATCTTCCTGCTTCCACACCCTCCGCCTCCTTCGAAAGACCTTCAAATGGATCCCCCTCGAACACCGAAAGACAGTCACTCACGCCCTGGTCACCAGCAGACTCGACTACGGCAACGCACTCTACGCCGGAATAAACAAAAACCTAATCCGCAAGCTACAGAACATCCAGAACGCCGCCGCAAGACTGGTCCTCAACCTGCCAAAACACTGCCACATCTCCCAGCACCTGCGCACACTCCACTGGCTCCCCGCCGAGGCAAGAATCACCTTTAAGATGCTCACCCACGCACACAAGGCCCTCCACGGCACGGGACAAGCATACCTGAACAGCCGGCTCAAATTCCACTCACCCCAAAGGACCCTACGATCAGCACAGCTCTCCTACGCCGAGGTCCACCGCACCAGAAAGACCAGATCAGGGGGCCGCTCCTTCTCCTTCCTCGCGGCCAAAGCATGGAACGCCCTTCCGCTCCACCTCAGACAGACAACATCGCTCCCCATCTTCGCAAGAAACCTCAAAACCTGGCTCTTCGACAGACCCCTTCCTTGATGGAATGGAACCTGCACGCCCACCCCTAGCGCCTTGAGACCCTTACGGGTGAGTAGTTGCGCTTTAACAAACTCCTGATTGATTGATTATGTAAAGCACAAGGCTTCTCTCATCGTTTTCCCCGTTAGATGTTAACATGCTGGCCGATTCACTGTTGAACACCAAGTCAGGCTCTCCAATGGATCCCTGTCCACCTTTTGTGCTCCATTTGGCACCGGCAGAATCAAGCGCTCTACTACTGCCAGTTTTGAATCAGGTCCTGAGCTCGGGAGTTTTTCCACTAACCTGGAAAAAGGCCTGTATTCGGCCTCTGTTAAAGAATCCCAAGCTAGACCCCTCAGATGAGAAGAGCTACCGTCCCATTTCCTGCCTGCCGCTGTCAGCCAAGCTAGTGGAAAAAGCCATGAACATGGAATTATCCTCATATCTAGAGACATGGAACATTCTTGATAGCACTCAACACGGCTTCAGGGCAAATCATTCAACGGAACCTGCCCTGCTGATGGCAGTGGAAGAAATCCGGATGGGAATGGATGAGGGAGGTAGGGTCACGTTGATTTTACTGGATCTCACATTGGCCTTTGACACCGTAAACCATGAGGTACTTATCCAACGGCTGCAGGATATCGGTGTCAAGAGCCTAGCGTTAGATCTCCTCTCATCCTTCCCGTCGGACAGGGAGCAAGTTGTCTCCTGGAACGGCCATCAGTCAGACAACTTTACCTTGCCGGGAGGAGTTCCTCAGGGTTCTGCATTATCACCTACCCTGTTTAATATTTATGTCTCCCCTCTGGCCAAGATAATAAAGAACCCAGGCTTTAAGCTGGTGTCATACGCTGATGACACCCAGCTGATTGTTTCCATATACCATTCTATAGACTTCAAACCCGCTGATTTCGCCTGCTGTATGTCGGCTGTCATGCAGTGGATGAATTCGAACTTTTTAAAATTGAATACAGAGAAGAGAGAAGTCCTAGAATTTGGACAGAAAGCATCCATCTGGAACCACAACTGGTGGCCTACGACGGCGGGAGCCTGTCCGGTTCCAGTGGTAAAAGCAAGGAACCTTGGGTTCATTTTTGACAAAGATCTGGCTTGGAGGCCACAGGTGAACCAGGTAGTGTCTGCTTGTTTCTTTGGGCTTAAGGGGCTGGGAAAGATCTTGGCGTTTATCCCTTACCATCTTAGGAAAACGGTTATAATCGCCACTATCTTTTCAAGAATAGATTATGGCAATGCCCTTTATTTGGGAGCAGGGTGTGCACAACTGGCCAAATTGCAGTCTATCCAGAACGCCTCCGCCAGATTGCTACTCTGTTTGCCCAAATATCATTCCACCTCACAGGCCCTCAGGCAGCTACACTGGCTCCCAGTCCAGAGAAGGATTGACTTTAAAGCGCTGTGCTTAGTGCACAAAGCACTGGCGGGAGCGAGGCTTCCGATCTTCAACATCTATTTTCAAGGTACATGCCAACCCGCCTGCTGAGGTCTGCCTCTCGCGGGCTGGCTTTGGTGTCTAAGATCAATAGACAACGTTGGGGAGGGAAGAGCTTCTCCCATCTGGCCTCTAGGCTTTGGAATGCATTACCTCAACAGCTAAGGCAAATTTCCAATCATCTGCGGTTCAGGAAGGAAATTAAAACATGGCTTTTCTATAGGTAGGATATTGGCAGGTACTTTCCCTGCATAGCGCCAAGACGCCTTGGCATTAGTGCGCTTTACAAATACCAGCACTCTCACTCATAAATAATGGCTAACATCAACAAACCAAAGGAACTACATACTTAGTATTATATGTTAAAGATGCCAGTTTGAGGCTGTATATACGTATATTGTCAGAGCATCTAAAAGCATAGTGTGGATGGGTTGAGTTTGATGAATCATTAATCATGATTCAGATGAAATGACTTAACTCCATGCATAAGTGCAGCTACATAGTTTCAGCAAGACCATAAGAGCAAAGATTGCTCATTACACATTACACCAAAACACTTCCCATAAAGGCCACTCTTCAACTTTGCACTCTTCACACTGGAACAACAATGTGAAATATAAGCTGCAGCAGGATATCTTTGACTGTTTTTTATTCCACTAAGTACCTTGATGCAGTGACACATAAAAGCACAAATCTTTTCATCCCATACAACGCCAAGGTAACCCCATATAGGCTATGCTAACAACTTAAACTCTTTCAACCAAGCACAAACTATGAAGCAATGTGCTACCCATCTACCAGAGCACTTCAGAAACCTTATCAAGGATATGTATTACTATATAAATGCAATTAATATTGGCACACTTTAAAAGCCACCTAGAATTAAATATATCGTTCTTATGAGGAAGCAAATCAACTTCCTAATATGTTTATCAACTACAATTTTCCTCATCCTACTACAGCTATGATACTTTTTCTCTTAAACGCCATTGCTCTCCATGTCAGACTACTGTTATTCCTAGTAACTTAGTCTCACCAATGACCTTATCAACAAGTGTTACACAACAGAGCATCCCCCCCAATTTTCAGACTTAAACATTCAAATCATATTTTGCAATTCCACCAACTATATACTGGCTGAGAGTGATAGAAAGAAAGAAATTCAAGGTACTCTACTGTATTTAAACGGTGTTTTGGGCATCCACCATCAATATCTTCAAATTCTGCAGAACAGCTACTGACGGTAAAAACAATAAGTTACTATTTACTAAGAGCGGGCAAAGAGATACACTTTTACCAAAAAGTAAGGAAAAACACTCTTCGGTGAATGGGTGTTCACTTTTATCATTTTACTTCAGGGAAGTACAAGGTTAACCACTGAATGACATATTTTCTCTAAGCTAGGGCAAATGACCTGTTGGGGCTGTCCTTACATCTCACCTGTCTATCCACTCTCATGTGAATGGAAAGATTGTCCTGCTGTTGTGAAATGCTGCTAAAACGTGTTCCACCATCTGGTTTTTACTTTGCATGTTTTCCACTTCAAGGAGCTTACAAAATGGAGAAAAATATGTCATGTAGGTATGTATGTGTGTATGTATATATGTATCTACATGGTATTAGTCTAGTGTCCACCTAGTACAAAGGCAAAAGTGCTTTACAAGGTCACAGAGAAGCATAAAGTCAACAATTGGTAAGTGGGATAGCTGGTTGTGGACAGTTAATGCATTGTGATGTAGTGCTCTTTAATGAGGTGAGACTTCAACTGTTTCCTAAATTGGAGGAGCGTTGGGTTGATCCTGATGGATAGAGAGATGCTCTTTCAGATCCAGGGTGAGAATTTTAAATAAGGACTACTACCTTTCATTTTTACACTTTCTTGTCTGCAGTCTAATGATATCCTGGCTCTCTGGGTGTGTTGAAAAATACCAGGAATGGTGAGCTACCTCGTTTGCAACATAAACAAGATACAAGTGTTTGCTGGTTGTGATGGCTTTATAAAAAATACAGCTGGTTTTGAAAATGGTATGGGGCAGCATGGGAAGCCAATACTTTTTCCATCAGGAGAGGGGCGGTGTGCTCATATATATTCAGGTCCTAGAAGATATAAGCTTTGGCATGTAGAAATCCCTAAAGGCATGCCAGTATGGGGTTTGGGAGATGATGGAGCAGGGCATTTCCACCATCCAGAAGCTAGTGTGTTAGGGCTTAAACAGTAGTTCTGAAGTTCTTTTCGAGAAGAAATTGTTGTTCTTGGGAAATGACAAAAACTTGTCTTGGTTGGGTTGAACGCCAGGTTAGTGGTGGAGATCCAGGACTGGATGATGTGCAGGAAGTATTTGAGGCCTTAGTTGCCTGATGCAGAAGAAAAGTTTAAGTAGAGTTGTGTATCTTCAGCATATTTATAAATCCTGATGCTGTTATCTGTAGGTAGAAAGTACCAGGGGCTCTCTGTAGATGTTGAGGATGACAGGTGACAGCATAAAACGCTAGGGGTTCTACAGGTAATAAGAATATCTAAGGTCCAGGAGATGCCCTTAGGAACAATCTGGTGCCTTTTGAAACGTAGGAAGGGAACCAGTGATGGGCACTGCTGGTGATTTCCATGTGAGACGTCTGGGTACATATTTCGGTGGGATGGTCAACTGTGTTAAAGGCAGCTGAGAAATCCAGCAATATCAGTAGGCAGGGGTAATTTATATCTATGGTGAAAATGGCATCATCTATGATGTATAAGGCAGTGGTCTCCATGCTGCAATGTGAGCTGAAGCTAGATTGTTAATCATCCAATTGATGGTTAGCATTGATGTGATCTTGTAGTTGAACATAGACTGTTTTTTTATTGATCTTCTAGTGAATGGTAGGTGAGTGATGGCCAGATAGTTAACAAGGTCATTAGAGTCTAGTGTAGTTTTTTTATGAGTTGTAGGATCTGGACTATCTTGAGAGCTCTGGGAAAGTGTCAGAATGTAGATAATAGCCATGGTAATTAAGGGTGAAAAGTGTCATAAGAGAGAGATTATGAAGGACCAATGAAATACATCATCTTCATAATAAGTAATTTTGAAAGAGTTGAGTATGTCATTGAGATTGCGAGAAATAGGGCTTTGAGGCCTGACTTCTGTGGGTTTCTACAGGAAGGGTTGTTTATAAGAGATGAAGCAGGCTTTGTGAAATTGCAACGCATCATGTTATGTCATGTTATGGTATGTTACATGGTTTTATAAAGCACGTAGCTGCCCCAGCAAAGGGAGATCCCAGCACTACCTGACAAAAAAAGATTGAGAGGCTGCAGAGGAAACAGATCTTAGGTCAGAGGGAAAAGGTGAGTTTTAATGGTCTTGCGAAAGGCCAAATAGTTGTTCATACACCGAATGTGCAAAGGGAGAGTTCCAGAGATTAGCTGACAGAGATCAAAAATATTGTCCACCTGCATACACCTTCCTCACCCGAGGGACAACCGCCAGGTGCTGGCCAACCGATCAAAGGTGGTGGGTAGGTGTATAGGGTATGAATAGGTTTGCCAGAATGCTAGGAGAAAAGAGTTTCATAATTTTAAAAGCAAAACAGAGGAACCTAAAAGCGACACACCTAGCCACCAGCAACCAGTGGATCAGGCGGATGGCTTTGGTCATGGGGCAGGTTCTAGGGAGGCCCAGAAGAGTTCTGGCAGCCGCATTCTGGACCCACTGCCGACAAAGAATTTCCACTTTGTTGACTCCCAGGTACAGAGAACTGGCATTGTCTAACCTAGACAAGACGGTAGCCTGGATAATGACCTGCCGTGTAGGCGGGTCAATAAAACCTAGCAGTGGCTTGAGACCAAAAGGTGCCTGCAACTTTTTGGGTTTGGACCTGAAAGTTCAGGGCCGCATCTACCCGGACAACCAGATTTTTTACCACCTGTTTGGGGGTGGGTGCAACTCCCAGGGACGCCAGCCACCAGCGCTCGCTCCACAGCTCAGAGTCTCTCCCTACCAGCAGGACTTCCGATTTGCTGGGGTTAAGCTATATACAGTTTATAGACAGACACTCCGCGACAGCTGTAAGATCGCTCTGAAACTTAAGGGCATACTGCATGGAGTCATTGGAGAGTGCTACTACCAACTGAGTATCATCAGCATATGACACTACAGTTAGTCCTCGACTCCTAGCCACAGCCGCCAACGTTTGGACATATAGATTGAATAGCGTGGGGCTCAATGCTGAGCCCTGAGGAACCCCTTGTCTCTCAGTGTGTATCATACAGGGAAAAGGGGGGCTACCACCTGGAAGGTTCACTCCGTTAGGAAAGAGGCCAACCATTGCAGGGGAGAGCCCTCAATACCAGCCTCCTCCAACCATTGTAGAAGGATCTGATGTGATACCGTATGGAACACGGTGCTGAGATCTAATAAAATCAGCACCGAAGTGCATTTGGAAACTAAGGCTGCCCTCAGGTGTTAGGTCACAGCAAGGAGAGCAGACTCTATGCTGTGACCCGGGCGGAAACCATTTTGAGATGCATTAAGCACAATGTTGTTTTCCAGAAATCCTGTCAGAATGGAATTGATGTTGGCCTCAGCAATCTTGGCCACCCACCGCAGAAGAGAGATGGTGTGAAAATTCTCTGGTTTGGTGGTATCCAGAGTAGGTTTTTTTTAGCAGAGGGACCACCCTGACTTGTTTCTAAGCCCTAGGAACGACTGCTCTAGACAGGGACAGATTGATCAGCTGGCACAGAGGTGTAAGGAGGAGGGGCAAAGATTTGAGAAATTGTTCAGCATTAAGCGGATCAGTTGGAGAGCCAGATTTAATACTGCTAAACAATATGAGCAACTCTCCCTGGGTCATCGAGGGGAAGACAGAGAGAGAGTAGATGGTGAGGGGTCTCTGAACAGGACTTAAATTACTCGACGTGATGGGGAAGGTCCTGTAGATGTTTTCTACCTTCTTAATAAAGAAGGTGGCAAGGTCCTCATACTGCTGGTCAGAACAGATCAGAGACCCTGTCGCTAACCCTATCACTTTAAGATCTTTTAGTTTAGAAAAAATACTTTTAGCTGGTTGCTGCTACTGCTGATTTCATCATAGATCATACATTCTAACATTTCTATTTTCCATATGCTATTAAAAATTAAAAACCCAAAATTTCTGGCAAAGCAACAAGACAACCAAGAATGAAACTGTAGGAAAATTCTTTTTGAATATTCACCCCCATTTTTTGGAATGATGTTTCTGTTTTTTCCTTTGACCCAATTGACTGGAAATCTGGTAACCAGACCCCAGTATATATGCCACTACCAGAGTAACCACCCAAAACATGACCACATGCCTACCACTGTAGGCTGTCCTTCCCAATGTAACTTCCAAAATAACCCCTTATAAAAATCCCTAAGTATGTCTTAGTTGCCCACAACATACCTTAAATACCCTTAGTAAGCCGTAAATACCAATACTGCATGATGCATGATATTTAAAAGTAAGACATGTAAAAGTTTACGTTAAACATGTTCTTACAGTGACAAGGCTGTAAAGGGAATTTTCACAGTAGCAGGTTTAGGTGTTTCATAGGAAAGATGTGTGATATCATATTAAAATACTAATGCTACCTCTTCTTAGAAAACAGCTACAAAGGTAATTCTTGGACTTTCAAGGTAGTTACAACCAACCCAATCTATTGGTAAAGTTGGTTTTGTAAAAAATATTTTGCAAAATGTTATTTTAATGCTTCAAGAAGCCCATTCGCACCAGCTTCCAACTGTCATTTCGGGGCTGAATACCCCTTTTGATTAGATGTGAACTTGATCCCACAGCTGAGACAAAGGCCTTAGGCGTGTTGAGGTGTTCTGGTCCTCTGACAGAATGACCATCTAGGTACTGCAGAAGAACTTAAATAACCCAGGACAATGAAGTGGACTCCTAGAATCAGTTGGCTGAACTCCTGTTAAGCTACAAACACAGAAAAGCTGAGCTGCTAGAACCACTTTATCTCAAGAGCTCAACATGACTGTGCTTGAGTGAGTCTTTGCCCTCAAGTGCTGTTCTTGAGGTTCTGTTACCCTTCACTGTGTCACAATGTTCTCCTCTTACCATTCTGAAATACAGGGGATAAGAAACTTTATCACCTCAAACACCTTTACAGGATTAGGCCAAACCCACCAAATCAATCCGATGAAAATGCTTTGCTGCTGGTCCAAAGAGATTGCTCCCATTCGAAGTTTATCCATAGCAGCAAATCTGTTTCAACAGGAGATCTCGGCAAATAATTCTGGCCTTGTGGAGCCATATTTGGCTACAGCTTGCAGCCTTGCCCCGCTCAAGGAATCTGATCTCTCAAAAAGTGACTTATGGCCTCATTAGGACTTTAAAAGACTGAATGTGTAGCCAATGGGTCATTAGTTACATCCCCTCCAGGCACGCTAATATTGGTTCCTCTTAAATGAAGACTCCAACCATTTCTTAATTCTATGCTTTTATTGGTTATTCATTTGTTTTTTTGCAATTATTCTCATTGTAATCCTTCTTTAATCGTGTTCACATAATTTTTAAACATAATCCACTCCTGGATACATTTTGCTTTTAGAGCTCCAATGCATTTTGGGCATTATTTGCCCTTCCTCAGGGGAAAAAATCAGTTGGAAATGTAAAGTATAACGATGATCACAATCTGTAGTCATTATCACATCTAATATCACAAATAATATCAAATGATAAAGTGTAAACCATGCAGAATATCATTATAGTGCTCGTGTTGACCAGTGTTAAGTGTATTGTGACCCGTGCCCGCACGTCGTGCCGGTGAAATAATAATACTAAGGTAGCACTCTTACGTGTAAGCCGCTGGCTATGAGGCTTCAAATGCTGTTGAAAACGAAGAGTTTTCGGTATTCTGACCGTTCGTATTAACGCTAGTTAGGCTCTATGGCCCAATGATGGGTACATGTAACTAACCTGAGTTCTGGTATACCCGGTTCATCCCCGCCGTCTGTTCGTTAGATTTGCGTGGCGAAACAAGCCGCCTGCAGCGTCTATATCCCGATGTTGCCGGCAACCACTAATTACTTCCGTGTCACGTGGACACTGGAAGATAGAGACTGAAGAGATCCTCCTCGGTCGGGGTTGAAAAGAAAAGACTAGCGATTCAATACTTGTGTTCATGAATATTATGTCGCAATGAAGTTGTTTCAACGAATGAAACATTGGAACAAGAAATAAAAATAATAAGTAAAAGCAAAATTGTTTTTAGACAAAAGGAAAATTAAGTATAAATTAATGTGATGGCTATGGCTTGATCATAATTCTTAGTAATGCCCCAAAAGGTAATGTGGGTTATATATGCAGTTCACAATAGATATGCTCATGGTCTGACACAATCAAGTACCATTTTGAACCAAAGTGTGGGTGTGCCACCCTTTTCATATATATCAGTCAATAGGATCAAACATATATTTACAAATAACAAGAGAGTTCAATACGTTCATTCAATCCATTGGGTTTCAGAGACCCCAGTCGATAGATCCAGTATTTTTCCGTTGTAATAGGAATTGATTGTTGTCTCGTCCCTCTTTTTTTTCCACGGTTTCCAGCACAATAAATTTTAATTGTGAGATGTTATGATGGGCCACCAGGAAATGACATGCAACTACAGATTTACTATTCCTCGTGCGGATGATAGACTTATGCTCTACAATGCGAGTCTTAAGTTTCCTTTCTGTTTTGCCGATATATACCTTTCCGCAGGGACATTTCAACAAATAAATTACATTTGGGGTATCACATGTGGCTGTGACCCTCATTTTGATGTTGTAACCCTTCATGGGATGTGTTATTGTCTTGCCGGTGATAACGTTATTACAATTGCTGCAATTATAACACGGGCGTGTTCCCTTATGTTGGATTGTTTCAAATCCTTTTTGTTTCAGAAGTTCTTGGCCCTTGTATAGGCGAACAGCGGGACTGATTAAAAAATGTTGTTAAAATCTGGTTCCAGGTTTAACATTGGCCAATGTTTGATAATGATTTTTTTGAACTGTGTACTAGATGTAGAACATTTTGATACTGCTACAATCCTCTGGTTGTCTGCTTTGACTTTAGGAGTTAGCTGTTCTGCTCTTGTTTTAGTTAGTACCTATTTCTCAGCTTCTTTTATTGTGGATTCTGGGTATCCTCTGTTCCTAAAATGTTCCCCCATTTCTTTTATTCTAAATGTTGCTGTTTGGGGATCCGAGGTGATTCGCTTGACTCTGGTCATCTGGGATAATGGCAGATGGTCTTTTAAGGATGTTTGGTGAAAGCTAGAATGGTGTAGCATGTTGTTCCGATCGGTCGGTTTCCGATATATATCTTTCACAAAGCCATCAGGTGTTAGTTTGACTTCCACATCTAGGAACTGAAGTACCGGGTTTTTAGGGACCTGGCGGTGCCAGGGGGACACCCAAAGACCTCTTGAGTTCTTCCTGTTTTGGACCACAGAAACACAGAGTCTTCTAGGTGATGTCAAGGATCGAGTTTATTGTCTGCAACCAGTAACAGGTGTCCTAGAAGTACAACAGCATAGAGCGCATGTATGTTCTCAGGAGACTGCTCATTTCTACAGAACCAGCCTTCCCTTTTCATACCAAAATATAACCTTCAGGCAGGAATTCTATGTTTTACGATTCAACCATATACATATTTTCACAACAAAGAAAAAGCAGAGTCATGATGGCAAGCCCATATTTTCGTTTGTCCAGTTTGTCATAGATTACCCAGCAAGGTCCAGAACTTCCATCAGATATCGATGAAACCCCAATAAAATCGGGCACCTCCTCCTTGTAAAACTAGCCATAAAGAAGAAACAGGGACATGTGTGTGTGTGATTAGGCGTAGCTTGTATGCGGTAAACGGTTTATGACATGTTGTGCCTTGATGCTAATCTCGCTCGGCCATTGGGATGGGGACTGCCCGAACAGGTTTGGCTTGAGGCAGTGGAGTCAGCTCGCCCAGGTCACAGAGAAGTCAGAAAAGGTGTACATGTCCTTTCAGCTCGAATTCGGCCTTGGTCAATTGACTATGTAAGGGCAACCACAAGATGGATGCCGCTCAAAAATGGAACCCGAGGGTTCAAGACAGAAACTACGATTTAAGGGTGATTTTGTCACTCAATCATGACTCAAATGCACAGGGATTATATCTCAATCATTACCGGTCTGCCGAAACCAAATTCGTCATGATACGAGGATATTTTCTGACACGAGTGTAGAGCCTCGGTACCATAGAATAGCAGGGTCCAGAATTTTCAGTACCACAGACCCTCCTTTTGCCCTTATATAGGCAATAACCTATACTCATGCTAATCTGAGTCCAGGTCTGTGTACATGAAGTCATTGAGATGCTGTTGTAGCATCATCCTGTTACTTAGTTCGTCCCTTGACACAGGCTTCCTTACACATGATGTAGCACAGAGGCCACATATTGCAGGAGCGCACTGTACACACAGGCAGAACAGGAACAGAATGGCTAAGATCATTCCAATGAATATCAGAATTTTCCATCCCCAGGCAGATATCAGTTCCCAGAACCACCCCATTAAGGACCAGTCCCCTTTATCCACGTGAATGGATTCAGAGATCTTATGCAATTTGGAGATGGCCTGGTATACTGTTGGAGCGTTATCGGGGATAAAAATGCAGCAACTGGATTGGATCACTTTACATACCCCACCACGGTCTGCAAGTATGACATCTAGGGCAACCCTGTTCTGAAGAGTCATCAGGCGGTCCGACTGGAGCTCTGCAGTCAGGTTACTAAGGGAACCAGCCGTTTTGATCACGGCGGATTCAACTACCCTCGTCAATTGGCGAATGTTCCTGCTGTTCACCATAGGCCCCCAAAATGGCAGAAAACCTTTTGCGAAATCTCCAAACTCCTGTTCCGCAGTGTCGTCTTTACTCACAACACCTCTAACTGTCCTTGTCCGATGGTAATCTGCCTCTGCCGTGTAGGTGGGTGGCAACAGGAACGGACAAAACATGTGCGCGAAAAGTCAGGGGGAAACCATGTATATGCTCTATCATGGCAGACAAAGCAGGTAGCCTTATCTGCTAGGAATGAAGGGGAAGTCTGAGACGGGAAAACGTAAGTTTCAGTACAGACACTCTTCCCTAACTGAGCTCTAGGGTTTTTGCCATTTCCCTGCAGACATAGGTGACCATGATGGGGTACTATCCAGATTGGGGAGGATTTCTTTGCTCGTTGGCTCTCACTCAAGGAAATTCCATACTTAGTTATGTTCCATCTACTGTACGCTTTAAACTCATCTTTGGGAATCGTTCGATACGTGTCGATATCCCTGCTCATATTTCTTATTCCCGCCACTAGTGCCTTGTTGCTTGAATTTCTTCCTGTGGGACGCGGGGGATATGGTTCTATGGCAAACAGGAACATTGTCTGGAAAGCCCACAGAGAACCATAGTAGCTAAATGGCAGGACAAAATACGGGATACCCTTATCTGTCGTGTGTGGCATAATTCCACATACCCAACAATTCGTTGTGTTCATTACAGACTGGTGCTGGTGTAGGAGCTGGACGAATGAGTTATTTATAAATTCTAATCTTCTGGCAGACTCGTGTTCAGGTAGAGGGTGAAAAGAGTGCGGGGAAACAGTAGGAGGAGGTGTGGGCTGAGTGTCGTGTGCAAATGAAACCCCAAAGGTGAATAAAGCATAGCCAATCAAAAACATCATTATGCTACACAACATGAAAATGCATATTATTAAAAATAGTTTTTTCGCCATCACAGTGCATATTCTCTTTTCAAAGTTCGTAGATCTGGCAGGTCTCTCCATCTTGGGAAACTCCATCCTCTAAGTTGCTGCCAGCGGTGGGAGATTGATTCTGCTAAGGAGCGCTTCTGTCAATCCAGGGTAACTCCCTTGAACCAACAGAACTGTCGACCTAACCGTCTCCAGCTGCACTCCAAAGACTGTGGCAACCGCGACCCTAGCAGCAGAACCGGATGGCGGTTCGAAAATCAAAAATGAGCAAGTTTCCTGGATGAGAGAGCTGCACAATCAAAAAGAAAAAGCTTGTTTATTTGTCCATAGTCATAGGTCTCGGCCTCAAGTTATAACGGTTTCGACCAGGTGCTGTGTGGTCTATAAACAGGAGTTCAGGCTCAGTAGTGTCCAATTGCATTGACGGTGGCACAGATCCTTGCAGAATGTTATCGCTTTCCTTTTCGGTAGTAGTTCCTTTCAAGCGTGCATCACTGAAGGGCAAGAATCAAAGGCACAGTCTCAGCCTCAGAGTCAGCAATTCCCTCCTGGACCCACCGGTCATAAGGAAGGGGTAACAGGACCCTTTTACAATGGGCGCCGTGCACCCAGTTCTTCTTGCCGTGGACACGTACTGCAGAGCGGGTAGCCAGCAACACTTGGAAGGGTCCGGACCAGCGAGGCTGCTCGTTATTGGTTCGCTGGAAGTTTCGCACCAGGACCCAGGTGCCAGGTTCAATTGCGTGGCCTGGATCATCAGACGCTGGCGGGGAGGAACTGTGGACCTGTTGGTGTAAAACGCGTAATTTAGTCGTCAATTCGTGCAAATAGTCAAGCAGTACAGAATGCTCTATCTCACTGAACCTTGTGGGCCTTGGCACTCCCCATATGTTGGCCGGGCGGCCAAACACAATTTCATGTGGGCTAAGTCCCACTCTAGAATGAACAGTCATTCTTGTCGATAGGAGTGCCAAAGGCAGGGCGTCAGGCCATTTAAGACCTGTGCTTGCTTGAATCTTGGCCAGTTTCAACTTTAGAGTGCCGTTATAGCACTCTACTAAGCCAGCTGATTGGGGGTGATTTGCAGCGTGGAACTTCTGATGTATGCCTAGCCCTTCACACACTCTCTTCATCACTCGTCCCACGAATTAACTCCCATTATCGCTCCAGATCATTCTAGGCATTCCAAACCTAGAGAAGAATTCTTTGACAAGGGCTTTGGCTGTGGACAAGGCAGTATTGTCCTTAAGGGGATACGCCTCCACCCACCTGGAAAATGCACAAACAACAACTAGTATGTATTTCAGATTGTTGCACCTCTACATGTGGATGAAATCTAGCTGCAAAACCTCGAACGGATACATTGGAGGCGCAAAATGACCAGCTGGAGTTGGAGTTCCCTTACCAGGGTTGTACTTCAGACACACCATACAGTTCTTGACCACATTCTCTGCACATTTAGGGATTCCGCTATTCTGCCATACTGGGGCCAACAACTTACTGATCCCTTTCACACTAATGTGAGCCATTCCATGAGCCATTGTCACCACTGCAAGCACGTACGCATCGGGTAACAGCCATCTCTGATGCTCTGATAATTCGGCCCAACAACCATTCGCATCCAATTTCCCTTGCTTTCTCTCCATTCATTCACCTCTTTCTCTGTGGCTTTGGATTGGATGGATCTCACACTCTCAATCGTGTCTTCGCACATACCCACATCACCAATCCATCTCGCAGGACCTGCAACATACATTCGGCTCATCACATTCCTTGCAGTTTCTTTTGCAACTTCATCTGCAAATGTATTCCCACGACCAACATCATCCGTCACCTTTTTGTGTGCACTGCATTTCACAATCGCAACTTGTAGTTGCAAGGTCAGTGACTCAAGAAGCTCATTAACTAACTGACCATGCTGGATCTTAGCACCGTGCGATGTCAGGAACCCACGTTCACGCCACAATCGTCCAAAACTGTGAGCCACGCCAAAGGCGTATTGGCTGTCTGTGTATACATTCACTCGTTTTCCTTTTGCCAACACGCACGCTCTTGTAAGTGCAATCAACTCTGCTGCTTGCGCAGTATTGTGTGGGATACGTGCAGTTTCAACAATCGTATGTAATGTCGTCACAGCATATGCTGCAGTCGTATCACCATTCGGCAACTTGAAACATGAACCATCAACCCATGAAGTATCATTACATTCTGGAAGAGGAGTGTCCTGCAAGTCTACTCTCCCTTTTGTCTCTTCTTCTGTCCTAAAGCAGCAGTCATGTTGTTCGACCTCATCTGTCTCTGCTGGAATGGGCAATAATGTCGCTGGGTTTAGTGTATCACACCTTTTTATGTGTATGTGACTCGCTAACAGTGTCAGCTCCTAACTTGACAGTCGAGCACTAGTTAAGTGCTGTGTCCTTGTTCTGTTTAGCAAAATGTCTACTGCATGTGGGACCATGACTATTAGGGTATTATTCATTACTAACCCAGCAGACTGTCGAATACAGACAGCTGCTGCCGCAGTGGCCCTCAAGCAACTTGGCAATGCCTTAGCTACCGGATCCAAAGTCGCTGAAATGTACGAGCATGGACGCTGTTTGACCCCAAAAGACTGTGTCAGGACTGATAATGCACAACCTTCTGTCTCGTGGACATACAACGTAAAAGGCTTACTGTAGTCGGGGGTACCCAACACAGGAGCCGAACACAATGCATCACGGAATTCGTAAAAACTTCTCTGACACTCTTCAGACCACGGAATGGGTTTCGGTGTATCCTTGCAAGTTAATACCACCAAAGGTTTGGCCAACAAGGAGAAATTCGGTATCCATTGTCTGCAATATGATGTAATGCCCAAGAAAGCACGCACTTCTCTCTGTGTCCTTGGGACACTCAATTTTGCAATTGCCTGTATTCTCTCTGGGGTCGGTTTCCTTCCCTCCTTCGATAAGATGTGACCTAAGTAGGTCACTTCTTGTCGACAAAATTGCAGTTTTGAAAGAGAGACTTCTTCATATCACACAAATGACGCAACAATGATAAAGTGGCTTGTTTGCAAATCTCTTCAGTATCTGCAGCGACCAGTAGGTCATCTACGTACTGAATAAGGGTCGCACCATCAGGTAGAACAATCGTGTCAAGCTGTGATTTCAGAGCCTGACTGAATATTGATGGGCTTTCACAGTAGCCCTGAGGAGCGCGTTTGAAGCGGAAGCTTCGGCCTCCCAGATTGAAGCCAAAAATATCTCTGCTCTCCTCGGCAATCGGGATGCTGAAGAAAGCATTCTTCAAGTCAATCACCGAGAACCAAGTGGCTGAAGCTGGAACCATAGTCAATAGGGCAGTGATGTTGGGAACAACTGGAAACTGTGGCACAACAATCTTATTCACTTCTCTAAGATCAATCACGAATCTGTACACAGGTGGTTGAGAGGGATCAGTACGCTTTAAAACTGGCAGAACAGGACTATTGCAAATGTTGCCTGTTGTCTCTTCAATGACATCTTTCTCAATCAGGTTGTAAATGATCGCTAACAACGCCTTTTCACCTTCGCTAGAGATCTTGTATTGGGGAATACGTGGCAACCTAACATTGGCTTTCAATGTTATAACATATGGCGCTATTTCCAAAAGACCCACATCATTAGAACCAGTAGCCCAAAGTATATCTGGAAGAGACGACAATTCTGTTGGAAGTTTTTCCCTTGACAAGTACATTGAAGAAACCACTTTCTTACCCAGTGTGAGTTGAACTCCCTTAGGAGAACAGTACAAAGTCGCATATAATCTCTTTAACAGATCCAATCCCAACAAGTTTTCACCACAACCTGTTGTAAGAATGAGGGGTGCTTCTAATTCACATGGCCCAACAGAAGGGGACATAGGACTAGAAATCGGGTTCCTAACCGGGGCGCCAGAAAAACCTACTGAAACATTTGTTTCGCCAGACAAAGGTGCGCCAGGGAGCTTTGAGTGCATAATAGAACTCTTTGTAGCACCAGTATCCAACAGAAAAGGTTCTGACACACCTGATGTAATCACCTCAACATAAGGTCCATTCTGATCTACTGGAACTGAAACAACTCCCTCTCTTTGTCCATGGCTGTCCTAGCAATCATTACCCTCATTCTCGTTCACTGCATAGTAGTCATCAGCATAGTACTGAGCTGTCCTAGAAGACGCATTATTCTGTTGATCAAAGCTGTTCATAGATTTCTGAGGCGGAAAAGAAGGAGCATTCTGGGGGAAATTTCCACAGCCCCTACCTCTAGGAGCCTGCTGAACACCTCTATCTCTTGCACCCGAAACACCATTCATACGTCGCAACAAAGCCGGACAATTATTCTTGAAATGACCCTCTTTCTTGCAATACGCACACTGATTGGGACATTATGGTAAACGCTGTTGAGAAGACTCGTTTCTCTGCGAGTTTCTCGAATACTGCTGAGGTTGCTGATAATCGTGCTGACTAGCAGTACGAGGTGGATAAGCTTGCTGTAGAAGGACTTTAGTTTTCAATTCTTTAGTCTTTTTGTCTGCCTTCTCTAACTCATCTTTGCGTCTATTCTCATAGTACTGGGCTGTTGCTAAAATCTGCGCTGACGTGGAAACAGCCCATGCACTCTCTGAGTCTTTCAACTTATTACACAATTCAGGAAGCAAATTATGTACAAACTTGTCAACAAACAATCTCTGGCCACCCTCAGTAGCCATATCCTGCCCACTATGATCGACAAAAGTCTCTTCGAACCTCGTGAAAAAGTCAGACACATTTTCATCTTTCTTCTGTTTGCACGCAGACAACTTGCCCCAATTCACACGCAATTCAGGCATTAAAGTCTTCATATACGTGATAACTCTGCCAGGAAGTTCTGCTACTAAAGGCTTGGGCTTAGAGCCACCAACTTGTCTAGCATCAGCAGCAGCAATATTAACCCATGTGTCACCTAACTCTTGATCATGATCTGCATGACGAATCTTTCCCCATAAAGGCTGTGGAACAACATTTCCAAACAACATGTCTACATTGGCTAGATTCATGATACAGGAGCTGGCAGTCTGTGATAACTCCTTATAATACCCTGCAGGATTTTTGCGGGGATCAGGCAATGTCTGCTATAGTGCTAAAACTTCAGATCTTTTCCAGGGAACATGTACCCATACACGCTGGAATTGCGGCAGAATGGCTGGATTCGCATTTGCATCACCTTCCCTCCAAACTGGAGGAACCTCTCTCATAGGATACTGTCGCGCCTTTTTCCTACCTGGCATGTCATGCTCAGACAGTGATCTAGGATTGCTTCCCTTACTCCTATACGATAACAGCATCTCAATTGCTTGTTCAACATCGGCACCCACAATCATGCCTTCTACGAACTTGAACCGTACACGGAATAATTCATGCATTTCGTATTCTCGATCATTTCCCTCCAAATCTTCAGAGAGGAATATACACATTTGTTCAAAAACATCTCTCTGTGTAGAGGCTTCCCACTGACGGAAGACTTCCATAACAGACTGAACATCATACTTTACAGTATCAGTAACCCATTTACATGCTAACTCATTCAGTACTTCTCTTTCGTGATAGTCAGGCAGTCGACTCCGCAACTGTCTTCGTTCTGTGTTAGGGGTCATCTTAGGCGACCCAAAGAAAGGTGAGAAAAGACCAGTGACAGTATTTGCTACTCTCCGTCGAACAGAAGGAGAAGCTGACGGAAAGGCAGATACGCCCGAAAAGACAGGCTGATGTAAAGCAGAAGTCGAGGCAGTGGCAGAAGGAGTATTAGGATAAACAGTTGGAGCAGTAGGCGAAGTCGTAGAAAAAGCAGATGGAGTATGTAGCAAAGGCGGCGTCCCTTGAGAGGGCTGCGCCGGAGGAGTAGAAACCAACTGAAGAGGAGCTGGTGCTTGTGGAAGAACTGGTGTTTGTGCGGCGGGCGTGGTATAACAAAGCGTTGCGGGGGTGCGGTAGCATTTTGTGCATCGGGGGTGGTGAACTCAGTAAGTGGGACATTAAAGGATCCTTCTCATGTTCGTCTTTTGATTCTCGTCCTTTACGTGGCAGAACTGGATAGCATTTATCTACTGCTAACTTCCTACTTCTAAGCACTTGTTCGTTCTCTTGCTCTTCTTCATTATCCCTGTATGCAATGGCAGCTTGTACCATTGACATACCTCGTTTATTCTTCTTTGCTAATTTCATTTCTTTCTGTTTGGCTTCTTTGCGCCATAGGCGAAAGGAGTCAAACATCGTCGGCCGAGCTTTCTTCTTGAACAATTTCACCTCTAGATTATCTAAGATTTCTGTGTCAAAGCTACCATATTGAGGCCATTTTAAAACACCATAATTCCTGGTGTATCGGATCCACACTTCATTATATGTGATGGGGCCTACGCCATGTTTCACATAGAGCTCATATGTTGGAGTTCCAATCGGAGGAACCGGACACAAATCCTCTGATCGGGAGTCCCTACTACAACCAAGACAAAACAAGTTTCCAAGTCTGCTAAGACCAGGCATCTTCGCTCTCTAGTCTAGCTTCAAACTTCAAAGGATTATCGAATACGATAGTCTCGTGAATACACGAGTCCCTCGGCTTTAGCACTTGCAAGTTCCAAATCAAAGCGTAACTCAAGGATACCAAAACTAAGACCAAACTAAGGACTGGGAGACGCTCCACTTATACTTAACTGAAGTATTGATGATCGATGACGTCACTAGAAGACTCGTCTATCGGTTCGCTCTACCAAGCATCAATGGGTCCAAAACAGGGCGATAGTCAGGGCAGCAGTCCTTCGTAGCCGTCGGGACGCGGGGAACCTCGCAGCAAAGACCTTCGGAATCACGTCGACATACAGGGGTCGCTGAAGTGGCTGGCCGTCCTCTGGAATTTTCACACAAAGCTCCTCACGAACATCTGGCTTGGACCGACACCGCTTGATACCGCCCCGAGTTGGGCGCCAACTGAGGTACCGGGTTTTTAGGGACCCGGCGGTGCCAGGGGGACACCCAAAGACCTCTTGAGTTCTTCCTGTTTTGGACCACAGAAACACAGAGTCTTCTAGGTGATGTCAAGGATCAAGTTTATTGGCTGCAACCAGTAACAGGTGTCCTAGAAGTACAACAGCATAGAGCGCATGTATGTTCTCAGGAGACTTCTCGTTTTTACAGAACCAGCCTTCCCTTTTTATACAAAAATATAAGCTTCAGGCAAGAATTCTTTGTTTTACGGTTCAACCATATACATATTTTCACAACAAAGAAAAAGCAGAGTCATGATGGAAAGCCCATATTTTCGTTTGTCCAGTTTGTGATGGATTACCCAGCAAGGTCCAGAACTTCCATCAGATATCGATGAAACCCCAATAAAATCGGGCACCTCCTCCTTGTAAAACTAGCCATAAAGAAGAAACAGGGACAGGTGTGTGTGTGTGATTAGGCGTAGCTTGTATGTGGTAAACGGTTTATGACATGTTGTGCCTCGATGCTAATCTCGCTCGGCCATTGGGATGGGGACTGCCCGAACAGGTTTGGCTTGAGGCAGTGGAGTCAGCTCGCCCAGGTCACAGAGAAGTCAGAAAAGGTTACGTGTCCTTTCAGCTCGAATTCGGCCTTGGTCAATTGACTATGTAAGGGCAACCACAAGATGGATGCCGCTCACAAAATGGAACCCGAGGGTTCAAGACAGAAACTACGATTTAAGGGTGATTTCATCACTCAATCATGACGCAAATGCACAGGGATTATATCTCAATAATTACCGGTCTTCCGATACCAAATTCGTCATGATACGATGATATTTTCTGACACGAGTGTAGAGCCTCGGTACCATAGAATAGCAGGGTCCAGAATTTTCAGTACCTCAGAACGTAACTCTCTGTTTGGAAATTTCCCACGTCAGCTGGATACGCTCATCCTGTGTATTTAATATGGATAAGGCTCCTTGTAATTGTTGTTCTGTGCCTTTCCATGCGATAAAAATATTGTCTATGAAACGTACTAGCATTAGGACTTTGGCAGTACGGAGCCGGGTCCATTCCATCTCTGCACTGCCAATGCTGTGGTCGGGCCACCTGCCAGATTAGTAGTTTCCTCCTGTCTGGTGGGATTATTGGGGGCTTTTATCACAGCAATACCTCTTAAAAATGGGCAATGCAATGGGACCGCTAAAAACTGTTCCTGCATGGCATGGACTGAAAAGTCTATGCTGCGCTGGAACTGGGGTCCATGCTCACAGGGGGGCACATGTTGTGCCCCAGGATACAGAGGCTTCTTCTTCACCAGTGTTTTCCTGGAAGAGGAATCACCATGGCAGAGAGGAAACTTCTAATATGATTGGCAGGACCACAGCAGTCCACCGCAGCAGTCCAGTCTAGAATATTGATGCCCCCAGACCACCGCAACATTACCACTGAAAGGCGGTTCCCTAGCAGCTGCAGCGGGGCAATGGCAGTCCAATCACCCTAATTGTATTAGGGCGGTCAGGAGATCGCTGCTGCCGAGCCCCCATGAATCCGGTGGTCCGTAGAATGCCAAACTCGTAATTAAGCCCTAAGTCACAACTTAGAACTCTTCATGGGGCAAAGGCACCAAAAGCATCTTGCCGTTGAGGGACTTTGCTCTGGCATGCATTTTAAAATTTCTCCACTCTGAACTTTCCTGCCAAAAGTCAACAGCTACACTGCGAGTTTGTCCAACAGCTATCGAGGATCTTGTTAACCCTTCTTGATCACAGTTTGCTGCCTCCCTCCATGAGGATTTTTTAATTCTATTTCATAGACTAAGTCACAAGGTAAAACTTTTGACAGTGATGAATCTAGTTTCAGTATCTGACCATGCTCCATCGGTCAGCCTTAATTCACACCTAGGGTCTGGTCGAGCGCAACTAACCTGCTTTGGTGCTCAACTGTTTCCCTGATTACCAGAAGAGGTACACTATCTTCTGTCCCTGAAGCTTCTAGTGGGACCTAGTGCCTCGCAAGCGTTATATTCAAGTGTGCCCAGGAGAAGAGGAGCGGACGTCTGCAGCACCTGGATTCTGAAGCGCTACAAGGGGACAGTGGGCAGCTGCAACATATTGGAGGGCATTGTACTCCTCAGTAGAAGAGAGAGAGGAGTGAGAGACACTCCTGCCCTGCTTTGCACACTTTGCTTTTGCTGTTTTTGCAGCCAGCCCTGACTTTGCAGGACATAGAGCATTTGAGCTGCGGAGAGAGGCCAGTTGGCCTTGGGCCAGTTTCAGAGTGCTGTGCGAACGACTGTTGAGCGATTGGGGAAAACTGTGTTTATGCCGGCGAGGCCTATTGCCCCATATGATTTATTGCATAATATTGTTGCTTAATGCATTTGTACCTAGGATGATACCTAATGCTTTTCCCTGTGGTTTGCAGTGCTGATTTTGGGCCATTGGTAATTTGAGAGCCCCCAAGTAGGGGCTCCCCAGGCGCAGTAGCGCCTGAAGCGAATCTGCAACTTTGGGGCAGCTATTCCAGGTATATTTACATAAAGTCTACTGTTAATGTTGCTTATGCCTACTGCATGTGGTTATATCGCTAATGGTTTCTTTTCCCCCTAATGCTAACAGGATGTTTTCGGGCCACTAGGGATGCACCATTAAGCTAATGCTCTGTACTAATGTGCGCAATGATGAAATGCCTCATGTGTATGCCCCATTCTAATATGATTAGACCCCATGTACCACAGGAGGTGCTTTATGCATCTGCTAATGCTAAGGTGATGTCGCCTAGCATTTTTACCCTAATGAGAATGCTTCATGCCTACTATGTTTATGCCCACAGGTTGATGCCTAATGCTTTTCCCGCCTAATAGGGTATTCATACTGTTTGTATGCCTAATGCATTAATGCTGGCAATGCTTTTACCCTATTGCTACCTTGTGGGGGTCCTGCATAAAGTGCCTAATCTAAGGTGATTTAATGCTCCCATGGTTAAGGCCCCAGCTGGGTATGATGTGCCTAATGATAGGCAGAATATGCTCACCCGTTATGCCTAATGTATTCGTGTTTTCAGGTCCACTGTGATGGTAGGCCTACGGTGTTGATTCAGGCGTTGTGCCTGACCACTGTGTGTTTTATGCCAAGTGCATGTCTACTCACCAGTAGGTACGGCCGGTGAGACGTTATTCCGTATGGACTTTAAGTTATTCTTGGACTTGTGATGGTTCTAGCGGCAGCCCCATTGGCGCTGCCCTGTATATAGTCCCCCTGTGAATAATTCCCCGATGCCGGCTTGCACAGTTTATCTGCACCTGTGATTCCCTTCTGATGTGTTTATTTTACAATACACATACTGTTTTTCACCTAACCTGGTGTGGAGTCGCTTTTTGTAGTGTGCTTTGTGTGTTGCCTGTGTGTTCTGTGCGGATTCTTTACACATTTCCTCCAGAGTTTGGCCCACCCGCTCTGCACCACCCTACCCGTTTCTAACATTAGTGGCTACCCGTTTCTAAAACGACCTTTACAATAATATCCATTACTTTACTAACATGTGTTGCATCCATGGAAATTCAATTTATTTCATTTTTAAGACCTATTAAATATTGCATTGAAGCATATCTTATTGTCTTGGTACCACCAAGATTACACTGGAATCATGGGTGGACTAAATAATTTGTTAGATTACCACTTTTGCTATCTAAAATAAAATAAACACTCCATCTGCACTATTATGGAAGGATAGAAGCTATTCTTGTTGGGCCTTTAGTCAGTCAGGCTAACCAAAAAACGGAGTGCCCTTCCAAACATTTAGTGCCAGGTTACACTATCCCACAAGAATAAAATCAAACATTTTAAATAAACAAATTACCATTTGTTATCAGACAGCTTGTTTCCAAAAATAAACAAATAACCATTTATTATCAGACAGCATGTTTCCAAAATGCATTCCTTGATATTTACCAACTCAAAGGTGAGCTCTACACTACTCCAAACAGACTCCCTGGCCTGGGTCCATGATTAAATATGCAAAGAAATCATAGCAATACACTTTACCTTGACATATCTAAATTCCAGATTAAGACCTTCAAAAGCAAAAAGAGGTATGATTTGAAAAAAAAACATTCAAGGAACTGGGAAAAGTATTTTTAAGTGTGTTTCTCAATACCGTAGCTGTCACTTTGTCAGGGACAGAAGTAGGTTCAAATGTATATGCTTGATTCAGAAATAACTCGTATGAACATCCTTAAAAGCAAACTCAAGAAGGGTGCTAAGGTATTCACATTTCAACTTCAAGGCACAATGAGTGAAGCTTTTCACTTTGGATGCAAATATCCACTTATCAATCAATGCCTATCTTTCTTCAACTATCTATTTACAATTTTCTATATATACCTAGCAATACTACTGATTTAAACATATCTGCTTCTCCAGGTATACCTATGTTATTCACCTAGATTCATATCTATTTTTCTTAACACCTATCTAACTTAACCTATTTACTTAGACTAAAGCCTATTCACATACATCTACCTATGTCTATATTTATAATCATATGTATCTGTATCTCTGTGTGTATACCCATCTGTGCTTAACTAGCATTCTCTACCTCTTCGTACATATATGTGTATCTGCATCTGTCTAGCTGTCTAAACTTTTTGTCATCTATATAGCTAACTATCATATCTACATATCCCTATCTATATATTCCAATCTTAGCATTTAGCTATTCTTATTTTTTGACCTATATCTATCTCTCGAATTTCCCTATCTATGTCTTTCTATCCCTCACTGTACCTCTGACCCACTCTCTTCACCTCGCTGTCTCCGTCACTTTTTCTGTCCCTATCCTTTTCTCAGAGCCTCTATATTTCTATTTCTCTTTATGTCTGGCCTCTCTGTCGCACCCCCCTCTTTGTCCTCTGTATCTTCTCTCTGATCTGCTGCTTCCCTTGCCCCTTCCCTCAGTGTCTTTTAATCTAAGCATCTCACATCATATCTAAATGTACTAAATAACAAACTAGCTGATCGTCAAGGAAACAGGAGAGTGTTCTGGGCACAATCTGACTCTACATATGCGGGGAAGGCAGTCTCTGCCTTTGCTTCACCATACAACTGTGCAGTATGGCTGTTATTTTGAAGGCACAATATAAAGGAATGGGTCGAGGAATATCATGAGCAGATAGAAATCTCATAGGTGGTGTCACCCTGCATAAACGTCACTATTGTCATACGGCTCCTTCGAATCCAGTAGGACTATGTAACCATATTCCATAACCATCAGAATATGGGGAATGATACCATACATTTTATCAGAAAATGTTGTCCTAATTTTTAGCTAGCCCACAGTTTGCCATCTGAACCCCTATCATTCCAGGGTACCATATGGTACATGCAATCTCAGAACATAATCACTCCAATTCCCCAAGGGAAACATGGAACAGATCTATCCTTTTGTTGTTATTCAGGCATTGGAAACACACGAATGATACAAATAGGCTTTTCAAATGTTAATTGAAACAATTTTACTCAGGGGCGTAGATTCATTGGAGGTGTTTGGGGTATTACACCCCCCAATAAATGTAACACGTCACTGTTTAGAAAAAGAGATAAAGTTTAAACATGTAACTAAAATAGAGACTTGTGCACAAGTCCTGTTGAACCTTACAACATTGTCAGGAGACTGAAGCTTGGCTCCGCTAGCACTAAGAGGAGAAGAGAAGCTTGGCACTGATAATTTTGTATGAGGATGGGAATCTTGTTTATGGAGTTTGTGAGAAGATGCAAATTTCTGTAATGTTATCACTGTGAAGTGATCAGAAACCTTAGACTAGTGTCACTGTAAGATAGAAAACTTGACCCTAGTGACAAGCGTGGCTGCAGTATCACTGTGAATGAGTGAAGCTTGGGCTAGTGGCATTATGGGATGGGAAACTTGTTACTGTGAAGTGAAGAGATGGCACGTTTAGATGCTATAATTGTGAGCATGCTGCAAGGGCTGTGTGAGGAAATGCAGAGCCGTGCAATGTGAAAAGACAGATGTTTTGCCTATATCACTATAAGGGGAGCTTGACAGGTGGAAGGATCATTGCCAAAAAACATTAAATTGCAAAGCTATCAAGTTCCATGCTTGGCTAACTTATCTAGTCCTTTTTTTACCTTGAATTATGGCAGTGTATTCCTGATTTTATAATGGGATAAAGAGGACAATAAGTGTCAGAATGTAAATCTGGACTGGGCAAATCCCATGTGGACATGGGAAGCTTTATCTGTGTCTTTCGGTGGACCTCAATGAAGCAAGTTGCGCATGTTCTGAATCCTTAAACGTGTGAACTACCATGGCTTTAAAAAAAGCTCCTGGAAGCCCTCATGCAGCATTGCCTTGTGTAGTGCCTCAGATCCAGTCCCAGTATCAGAATGGAGAGATGGAGAAGTAAATAACAAGAGGGGAAGAGGAAGTACGGGAGACAAAAGCGATAGAGAAATTATAAAGATAGATGTGGAGCAGACTAGAAGATGGAAGGTAACTAGACGTAAATGGAGGCTGATCCACAGGTAAATGGGAAGGGTAGAAGCGTGTAATGAGAGTAGGGGGAATAGAGGGACAAATGATGAAGGAGAAAAAAAGAAAGCTGAAATTATGAAGAATGAGAACATCAGTGCAGAATACAGTGAGGGAAAGTGGAGAGAAGCATGTGGGAGTTTGCGAAGAGTGAAAGATGGAAAATGGCGAAATGCAGAGACTGTTACAGAAGGGGAGAATGGAGATATACAAGGAGGCTGTAGATACACTGGAAGAATAGGGAAGAGTATGGGAAAGCGAATATATATATGGGCAGAGAAAGGAGCGTCAAAGACAAAAAAGAAGAGAAATGGGAGGGAAGGCTAGAAAGAGATATCGCTGGATTTGGAAACATCTACAGAAATTAGGGAGCGAAAGAGAAAGCTAAGAGACAAAAGGGGGAGAGGAAGGCAGTTTGGTATGGAGGAGAAGAATGAAAGGAGGGGCTTGAAGATATTCAGAATTGATGAAAGGATATCGGGATGAAAATCACCATCAAATTAGGGACACATTAGTGCAGCAGTTGCAATGGTACAGGGATACACATCCCTAAAAGGCTTGTTTTAACTGCATAAAAGGGCAGTAAAGGGTCTGTCACACTTGTTATGACTATGACTGGACATGGTATGTCCACTCTATTTAACAGTATCTCAGAATTGGGGAACCTGTTATTATTTAAAATTGAAAGCTTTTATTGCTCCCTGTGTCGATAAGCTGAGAAATAGAAGAATATGACCCAGTGAAGGCAGAATAGTTTGCCTGGCTCATGGTTGCTGAAATTGAGCTGCCCAGTACTGTTTCCGCCTCAGTCACACTTAGTTTGCTGGGCATGGCTGTGTGCAGCACAGCTGAATCACTTCCAGCCCGCTAAACACCCATGGGGACAGAATGGAGGACAAGGCATTTAATGCCAGCATGCAAACATTTGTTTTTCTCTGCTAGCTTTATTGGGAAGAAATAAACAAAGCACTACAAATCAGAAAACTGGAAATCGGTGTTCAATTTTGCTCCCGGGCCTTTCAGTGAAACGCCAGATCAATATTAAATCTAATTTACAGCCTGGCCCTTGTAAAGCTCGCAAATGCTATGTCAACATACCTTAATGGTCTTGGCTTCCTGCGCTGCCTTGTTAGCAGTGGCCTCATCTGCTTCCACCACTCCTTAACTAGTTCCACTTCGAGAGTCTCATCTGCTCTGATGTTTACAAGCTCTTCTGTCTATCGCCCCGCTCAATCAACAGCGGCTGCAGCTCTGTCAATTCCTATTGCATAATAGCGATCTGATGAAGGTAAACAAACAACAACAAAACATTTTCTCCGAGCTGTTCACACAAAGCGCTTTTTAATGCTAGCTCTTAAAGAAGAGCAAATTGAAAACTGTGTAATCACGTCCTTCAAAAGAGAAGACGGCGTTAGCAGGCGCCCTGGTTGGGATCACAGCATCTATTTAGACAGCAGAAAGGTGTTGGGCGGGATTACTTCAATCAGTCTGAACCTCCAGTGATTAACCCTGCAGCATTCCATCCCATCATGTTTAGCTTGTCTCTGCCATTACAGATAGGGACTGTAAGACAGTCTTTGGGTGGTCTTCCCAAAAACTTTTTGCCTGCTTGCCTCCAATTTTGCTGAATTCTTTTTGTTGGCCTTAGGACTCTGAGCACTTTACCACCGCTAATCAGTGCTAACGTGCTTGTGCTTCTCCTCTAAAACATGGTTTGATTGACTTATCCACATTTGGCATATTTACTGTATCTATAAGTCCCTTGTAGAGTGCACTACATGTGCCCAGGGCATGTAAAATAAACGCTACTAGTGGGCCTGCAGCCCTGATTGTGCCACCCACACAAGTAGCACTTGTCTCGGGGCGGTGACTGTAGAGTCTGTGTATGTGCAGTTTTACTAATATACAAAAACCAGACGTTAGACCCTTGCTCACTTTGCCACTGGAGTCAAGCAAGCCCGGCTGAAGACCGATGTAATGCCAGAAACCGGTCCTGGGAAGCTTGATTCCGGTCCAGGGAAGACATGGCTTGGCAGTTCGGGCTGGACTGTTCCGATGAGGCACAGGGTCAGACTGATTTGCATATGGCCATGTCTGAACTGGGGTGGCAGAGTGAGATAAAGAACGGTGATGGATTAAACCCAGATCAGTTGACTGGGAGTGAGTGTTTGTATTGTCAACGCTCCGTCCATCACCACCTTTGGTATTTCTTTGTTCGCCCTAAGTTGGCAGGGTATGCTCAGACGTGAGTCCCTTGCTCACTTTGCCACTGGAGTCAAGCAAGCCCGGCTGAAGACGGCTGTAATGCCAGAAACCGGTCCTGGGAAGCTTGATTCTGGTCCAGGGAAGACATGGCTTGGCAGTTCGGGCTGGACTGTTCCCATGAGGCACAGGGTACGACTGATTTGTATATGGCCATGTGTGAACTGGGGTGGCGGAGTGAGCTAAAGAACGGTGATGGATTAAACCCAGATCAGTTGACTGGGGGTGATTGTTTGTATTGTCAACGCTCCGTCCATCACCACCTTTGGTATTTCTTCGTTTTACTAATATGTCAGCTTGGCATTTAAAACCTGTTACCAGGACTCCAACTCCCCTTTTATAATGTACAAGTCACCCCTAAAGTAGTCCGTAGGTATCCCATAGGGTAGGGTGGTGTGTGATTGAAAGGCAGGACAAGCATTTTTAAGTTTTACACATCCCGTGAAATAAATCTGTGCATAATACATAAGTAGATAAAAATCAATACCTACAAATACAGCCCTTGTTCAAGAGAGCAAATGAAAGAAAACTCAAAGAGTTTGGTGACTAGGGTACTCCGTCCACCAAACCCTAGGATCACCCACTCAGTTATGAGTCAGAGGGAACATTACTTTTTAGACAGTGGTGCCACCGCTTATGGAGTTTGTTTTCTGAAAACCATAAACGTTTGGTGTGCAGCCACCTAAAAGACCGCGCCCATGCATCGAACTTGTAATGCCTTCATAGGAGCTGCTGTAGCGGCGGCTGCACAGAGATTGCTGCAAATGCGGCATTGATCTTTCATTTTGGTGAGCGGCTGTCAGGACAGGGGCTCAGAGCAGATATGCAAAGCCACACTAGTGGATGGCTTTGCTGATCCTCCTGGATCTAAGCGCTGCATTTGACACTGTAGACCACGGGATCCTGATCCAGCGACTCCTCAATCTAGAGGTGAGAGACACTGCATTACGTTGGCTCACATCCTTCCTGAAGGACAGAACCTTCCAGGTTTGTGAAGGGAATGTGCGATCCAAGTCTTTCCCCCTCCAGTGTGGGGTTCCTCAGGGCTCTTCATTGAGACCTACATTGTTTAACATTTATATGGCCCCCCTGGAGGATGTTGTCACTCCCTTTGGGATCAAAGCTGTCACATATGCTGACAACACCCAAATGGTTGTCTCATTCTCACTGAAAAAAGATAAACTTAGAAATCTGCATGATTGTCTTGCAGGAATCTATAATTGGATGTGTGACTCGAGACTCAAATTAAATGGCACAAAAACAGAGCTTATGCTTCTGGGTCACCGAATAACATCCCTTCCCATCTCCATATAGCCATCGTGTCTAGGAGCTCTCCCACAACCTAAGAAAGAACTCAAAAGCTTAGGGTTCTGGTTGGAGCAAGACCTCTCTTTGAAAACTCAGGACAAAAAGACGGCTGGTACATGTGTGGGCCTACTTCGCTCAGCCCGGAAGATTCCCCCCCTACTCCCGTCACAGTCCCAAAAATTGCTCATTCAAGGTCTCATCTTATCTAGATTAGACTACAGCAACGCCCTTTTCATGGCTGCGCCTGAATCCACTATTAACATCCTTCAGCGAACCCAAAATGCAGCAGCGAGGCTGTTGACAGGCACCGCCCAGAGAGCATCAGCAAAACCAGCGCTTAAAGCTCTCCACTGGTTGCCTGTCCGGGAAAGGATCAAATTTAAGGCTCTATGTATCACTCACAGATCCTTGCAGGGTAAAGGGCCCCCAATGCTAGGGACAATACTCTACCCCTATAAAACTTCCAGGTCCCTGCGCTCATCTCAAGGCAACTTGGCCACTGTTCATAGAGTGAAGAAGGCCCGCACTGGAGGGCGACGTTTTTCGGTCACGGCAGCAACCCTGTGGAATTCTCTGCCATCCCGGGTGCAAATTGAACCAAACTATATGAAGTTTCGTAAGCTTCTGAAGACATATCTTTTCCCACAATAACCTTAAAATTCATTCCCTTCACCCCCTCGCCTCCCCTCAGTTTTCCATTGCACTCTCAGCGATGGGACGCTCTCGGGCAGCCATGCGCTTTATAAATCCTTTTTCATTTCATTTCATGGTAGATTGCCTGCCAGGCTATGAATAAGGGTCTAAATCTTGTGTCTCGAAGGATAATGATCGCGTATTACAAAGTATCAGTGCATAACAGACAATGCAACAAACAGTCAGGCGCTAGGCTCCACTTTAAAAATGGCTTTTTTTAAGTTGACATTTGGCCACTTAATTGCTGTCATGTCTGAAACCATCATCAGGACATTGGTGTTATGCAAGATGTGTAGTCCTTACAGCTACCATGAAATCCCTGCACATCACTAGCAGTTTTTTTCTGTTTTCCAAAATGTATGTTAAATATAAAATGCTGAATGAATGGTACTAAATAGATGGATGGCACATTTTATCGACAACACACAAGTGTGGGGAGATAGTACAAAATGCAATCTACCTATGCAATGGAAAGTGGCAAAACATAAAAGCATGCCATTTTGTCCATGCATTGCAGCAGTAGCGGCTCCTGGAGGGAGTGCTGCGGGGCAGTGGGGCGGGGGAGGAGCAGGGTCGGGGGTTGTAAACTACGGCATATGGCTGAACAGAGTTCAGCCGCTACTGCTAATATTCGTAAAATCTTTAGAGAAGGCCTATACTGATCATGTCAACTTGGAAAAAATATTTTCAAAATCTTTCCACCCCAGGAACATTATCTACAGTGTGCGCTCATGACTAGTTTACTCCATAAAGTTGCTTCCACTTTATTGAGAAGTCCAGCACTGTATTTGATTCTATAACCCTCCACTGAGTAACTGAGTAAGGAATCACAGAAGCCCATTCAAGGTACATGTTTCAAGAGCAAAGAGTTATCAGCCGACTAACATACTGTTCAAAGCAGATGCAGTTCTTAATATCCATGGTTGCTGTATTCAGGAGACTGACTAGTTACAGTCCTGCTTCAAGTAATTTTCAGCGGGGGAATTCCGGCCGAAGGCTTGGTCTACTTTACTTGTATTTTCTAGAGAATTGCACTTCCTGTCTTTAGCTTTTGAACACCCTGAAAAGGGAAAATGCTGGACCTATTCATGTTAAATTCCCCCATGTTATTCAATAAAAAATATCCAGGCAAATCTTAGAACATATTTCACCTATCTGGATAAAATTATGGATTTGTATACTTCCTCACAGTAAATGGCCAAGGCTATCCCCAAATCACTCCAAAAAGAATAAATGCGCATGCTTTGTGAAAAGAAGGAGGAAGACCTGCTGCATATTTCAGAAGTAAGGAGCATGATGCATTCATAGCTTACAGGGAGAATGAACCACTAGGAGTTATCGCCGCATTAGCGGCACTTTTCTGCCGCTGACGCGGCGATAATTTTATTGCCCTAATTCCAGGCTGTCGCTAACAGCCGTTAGCAACAGTTTGTAGGCAAAAATATCTGTTGTAAAGATCGCTACTTCTGTTAGCGATAATTATAGGCAGGAATGCGCGCCATCAATAAGATAGTGTGCCTTCCTGGGCCTCATTCATGAAAAGTGTTGCAGCGCTGCAAAAGGACACTGTTGCAACACTACTCACTACGCCCTTCTTGCGACAGCATGGATGCGCTGTATTCACTGGACAGCGCTCCATGACGCAAGTAATGACAGATATGTCAGGAATCCTGACGTATCTGTCTGCGCTAAAGTCACGCATTGCTGGAGTCATGTCACAACCATGAAGCAACTCCATCAATGCATTGGGCCAGCCTATCCCAGTGGCACTGTTTCCCCCTCACACCTGCCACCAGGCAGGCGGAAGGTACTGACGCAGTGCCGTTCATGAGGGGTGTCTAAATGTCGGCGCTGTTGGAGATCCATCAGTGGCGATTGCATGCTGTGGTGTCATCGTCCGTAAGCGTTGGTGGGGTGTTGGTGCGGAGGGAGTTGGCGAGACATTCTTCGATGGCCTTGATACAGCTGCGAGAGGGTGTGATGATGGCAGTGGCGTCGAGTGGGCAAGGTGAAAATGTAATGTTACCAATGATGGTCAGTCCAGGAGAATCCGGTGTTGTGGCTGTAGTTGAAGTTCCCACTGGCGGAGGTGACGTGCTCCACCATGTGTCCTGCTATTTGGCTTGTTGAGGTGACTTGCTGCTTGCGTCTGATGTAAGGGACCTTCCCCAGGTGGGGGTGGTGTCCTGGTCACTGGGGTTGTCCAGGTGGAACTTGAGTTCAACTGAGTAGGATTGCATCAGTGGATGGAAGACCCTAGGGTGCAATGAGGTCTACAATGGTATTGGAGAATGGGTTGCCATGGCCCGGGGGGGCCTGCACATGAGGGTGCCAACGAGAATGTGCTTGGGCTTGGTCCGGATCTTAGAGTTGAGGTAGTCCATGGTCAGCCTTGGGTCATTAGAGTGCGATGTCAGTCAGACTGTGCTTCTGTAGGTGATGGCAATGCCTCCTCCTTGATGGTCGGGGTGCTCCTTGTGGGTGATACTGCAGCCATAAGTGATGGCAATGGCGATGTCCGGTCTGGAGCAGAGGTTGGTCCTGGCTGGCGAGGTGGAGTCCAGGGTTAATGGCAAGGAGGGTGCTGGTGTCCTAGTGGTGGAGTGTCCAAGAGGAAGGCTCCTTGGTGCTGAGCACGGTCCAGGAGCAGACGGACTCATAGCCTATGGGTTGCCTTTGGCACGGAGATGACCATTACAACGCAGGCAGTACATCGTTAACAACTCAACTCCGTCAACGCAGGTGCCTTTACATCGCATTTGGTTACAACGCAATGTGAGGTCAGTAATGGGGTAATTTAAAGTTTTTCGAGTGGGTATAAGTTTTGGGTGTAAAATATGAAGAATGTAGGGTGTTTTGGGGTAAAATATGGAAATTGGGGTGTGTTTTGGGGTAAAATATGGAAATTCGGGTGTGCATTTGGGTCAAATCTGATTTTTGGGTGTGCTATGGGGGCTCAAAAAGGAATTCCAGGGTTCACTGTTGGGTTTGGGGTGCTAAGGTTAGTTTTGAGTTGCACTCACTGTAGTGGGAATAGTGATATTAATTTCTCCGCTATGCAACACCTATTCTACTATTGCAATGTGCCTAGTTTAAGTATACGTTGGAATGGAATGTGATGTTATGGCATGCGTCGCAACCACGTATGTGCTTCGGCACTCGAGTGCATGGGCACACAGCAGCCGCCATTGAGAAGTGCTGGGGGGGCTGGACAGCTGGGAGGTGGTAAACGCTGGAAAGAACACTGGATGGGGATTACAAGTGGGGATGCGTGTGTGAGCGGGTGTTGTAAATATTTTAATAAGGGAGTTCTTTACCTCGAAGCCTGGTCCTGTGTCTTCATTGCTCCTGCTCTTCTGCGTCTGCTTCCAGGAACAGGAAGTAGGCAGCCAGGCTCCCTCCCCTGAGCCAATCCCAACTTCTCCTTACCTGGACATTGATACTGTGGTGCAATACACAGCACTGTCTCCAAATCTGTGACCCAGCCAGCAGGAGCCTCAGCCAGGTAGGATTTCACAAGCCTGGGTACAGCAGTCTCCGCCAAGTCCACTGGTGAACCTCCTGATGCAGTTGATGCAGCAGGGCCCCCTTAGGCGTGGAGTTGCAGCGCTCCCGTCTCACCCTCCACATCGTCCGGCCAGCCATACATTATCCGGCCTGTGATGTGGAGAGGCGGCACCCACCATTGGTAATCCCCTCCGTGCACCCTGGTGTAGTGTTGGCTCGTAGTATGCGATGCAGACCTCCCTACACTGGGGTGCTGGAGCGCATCTACTATCAACTGCTCCAAGGTGCCCAAGGCGGTCTTCTCACACAGGTCAGTAACGTGTCTCCATGCGAAGTGCCAGACTTCACAACCAGGTACGCAACATACGGGCCATGGTTGCGGCTCAATGTCTACAGCCACGGATCATCGACTCTATAGCTCCTCTGCATCCCACTCCAGGCTCCAAACGCAGCTCCAGCGAGGCATCCAGGCTCCAGACGCATGTCCAGTGAGGCTTCCAGGCTCCAGAGGCAGGTCCAGCGAGGCATCCAGGCTCCAGAAGCAGGTCCAGCGAGGCATCCTGGCTCCAGACGCAGGTCCAGCTAGGCATCCAGGCTCTAGACTCAGGTTCAGCGAGGCATCCTGGCTCTCATCCTGATCATCTTGGATGTTGGGTGGCTTTCAGGGGTTGTTGATGTGTGCTGCACTTGGCCTAGGCAGCTCCAGTCTGCATTTTTTTATGCCTATTTTCTATTGCATGTTGACTGATAGGCTATTTTTTGCATTAAAGGCAAAAAAAACACTCATGAGTTTTTTTGCCGCTAATGGGCCAATTGGTAGTTTCTGGCCGCTAACACCGGATTTCCTATCGCTATCGTGCTGATGTTTCAGGCAGTTTTCACTGCCATTTCATGATACGATTGCCATATAGCGACGGCTTGTTAATACACCGCTAACATGGCAAAAGTTTTCATGGTTAGGCGGCGATAAAATAAGTGCCTCTAACTTGCGTTTGCAATAGGTATCGCCAGTCCTTGTGAATATCCGCGCAAATCCTTAAGATCTTGGTCTTTGTTTGTCTGGGTATTTGATCTGCTGGCAAGTTGCTTTGCTGCACTGCCCTGCATCACAGGGAAATGTTAGGAATGCACCACATGTATCCAATATGCCGCATTCCTGTGCTTTCCCTCTGAGCTGGTGCCATTTTGCCAACGCAGGCACCCTTGCACCATGGTGCAAAGATGCATATGCTTTAGGCAGGATTGTTTTTGTGCAGGAAGGGCCGCTTTCCTGCACAAAACCAATTCATAGAGTGTTTTCCTCTTTCTATGTGTGTAGCAGAACACAAAGAAAGACACGCGGTTCAATAAATAGCTATTTCTCCTTGTTTAGCCTCACCTGGGGAAGCGTATCTTTTTGGCGCAATCCTAGGTTTACAAGGTTTGGTCAATTTGGGAACACGTAAAAAACCATGGCATTGGCATGGAAACATCAACTGCAACGCCTATATAATGCTACCCTTGCGCAGAGAAATGCAACACAGAAATTTGCGCTGTTTCATTACTCCATATGTTTGCAGCCATTCAAAGCCATTCAAAGTGGCTTTGCGTGGCTTCAAAAATAGGACTTAGAGGTTTGCATCTTGCATGTATCATGTTGAGTGGTGCAAGCATGATGCTCAGCCCTCATAAACACACCATAAAGCTGCCCCACAGTATATAGATCAAGATCAACTTAAAACTGGCCACTTTATTTGTGTCTTAGCTGCAATATTGAATATAAAATGTCTAGACAGAGCAACAATTATCACGTTATTATTATCTATTTTAAAGATACTAAATGCAATTCCATAGTGCCTTATGTTATAGCCAAGGTCCGGCAGATTAGAACAATTCATTTACTCCAAGCACAGCGGAAGGCTTTGCAAAAAACAATAAATGATTTTGCATCTCTGCCTAGTGCTTCTCCACTGGACACCTCTACTTTCGCATCACATCGAACTTGAGTGTAGGTTTTACTGTGTATGCTGATTATTACTTCAAGTAAGTTACATGGCATATTAATGCTCCTCAACATCTTGCACCAGGTTAGCTCATGGGACCAGATCAAGAGTAGCTTCTAAATCCACAAACACCGCATATAGTTGCTCCTGGCTTAAGTGTCTTCCAAACCAATATTCCAAAACAAAAAAACCTAGTCTATGGTACATATCTTTTTTTCTGACCTGCAAATGAGATAGAACATGTTTTTAAATAAAATCCTGTATCATGGCCATTATTTGATGAAAAAAGTTTTCAGAAAGTTATCAATTAGGCTAAATGACCTATAATTCCCAGGATTTACTATTTCACCTTTTGTGTAGATTGGAATGATTTCCACCCCTCCCCAAGATGCTGGAAAGGTAGCACCAGCTGCACTCACATTTCACAATCAGTTTATGTGTGGGACCCACACAGCTGGTTCTGCACGGAAGAAATCCCCAGGGATATTATGCTTTAATTTTCTTTTCATTCACCATCACCATGTTTGAGAAATTATTCAACATAATTTAACATTTTTGGAGGAATGAGGCAGCAGTCAAATGTGGGATTCAATTAAATGTAGCTTACTATAGGGACATTTTCCTGTAACAAGGAAATAAAATGCATTCTGGTTTATAGTTAGTTTATTAAGCACATTTGTCACTAGGAATACAAAATGTGCATTTACTGGTACCTTCAAATAGCTTGGATATTAATTTATAACACATCCTTCTACCAACCAAGAATAACAGTGCTGGGCTGAAAATGCAGGGATATTGGGATTTAGAATCCAGAAAAGTTCAAACCAACATATCTAAAACCGTTAATGTATTTTTACAAAGAAAAAGGGCTGTTTTACAGAATAGCATTAATTGCATTGGGCAGGTTCCCATGCAAATGAGCCCTGTTACTGACTACCCATAGTTTGCCGCAATGGATGATGTGCGCTGTAAAAGGGGGTTTCTACAACGTTTCAGCACAGTGGTACTCTGCAGCCCCTTATATGTTGGGAACATTGATATTTTGATGCGAATATAAATGGCTGGAAGTTCAAACTTATAATTCAGCTTTATGGAAAAATTGTAAACTATCTTTTGTAAATTTAAACAAAAATAACTATTTAAAACACTAAAAATGATAGAATAGGTGAATTACATGTCGATATATACCATGATATGTGCAGGGCTGACAACGGCAATGCCAATAAATGCAATGTCATCATAGGCCATAACCTGTGCCCTTCATAGCAATGTCAACTACCCATAAATGCAATGTCAATGTAGGCCATGACCTGTTCCAGCACAACAGTATTGATACTGTTAGAAACAAAGTCAATGTATGTCTTATCCGTGTACGCATACCAATGCCGATACCAGTGAAAACAATGTCAATGTACACCATGATCTAGGCATGCATAACAACGTTAGCATTAGTAAAGACAATGTTGATGTACGGTATGAGAACTGTAGTACAATATTGAGAATGTAAAAAAATTATATCAATGACCGTCACATTAATTGCAGAAGTTCTAAAGAATTTGTATCAATGCTGTCAGATTCGTCCAAGGTGACCTCCCCTTCAAACCAGAGTTAGAGATACGTGGTCAGACAGGTCCAATGACCTCAACCCATGCCTATCGAGTGACAGGTCACAAGTGGGATCTCACTTAGCTCAAAGACAAATGCGCACTCAAGGAAAACCCTGATCGATCCCACAGATAGATAGTTGCACCAAAAACAGGTCAGAGGAAATTGGCTCCAATTAAACATATTCTGCCAAAGGCGCACATTCCCTAAAGATGCCAAAAAGCTAGATACCACATGTCAATAGAAACAATCAGCAAATCAGGACACTGCTTGCACACTGCATATAGTGATCACACGCTTCCCGCTCCAGATAGCTGGATACATACGTATTGACCCACACCAGCGCTCCCTGAGGTCGAGAACCATCTGTGTCCTTATCAGATGACCAAACCTATTATGCTTAAGTTGCTTTTTCAGGAATGCAGAACTAGTTTATTGTACCTCACAATATATGTATATATTGTCAGCCAAAACTTTGTACAGCAAGAGATCTTATCTAACCCTGAGCAGCGAACTCTGCTCGGCTTGCGCAGTTTGCAGAGTTTCCCACACTCCGCGTTATGCGGAGCTCGCAAAGTTCTGAAAAACACTGCTTTGTGCAGCAGAGTGGAGTTTTTTTCCTCGCTCAAGTTCACCAACGTCAAGTTGGCAAGCGCTAGCAAGGAAAATCCACCTCCAGGCGAGATTGTTCCTAGTTTGTCATTGCCAACATCAAGTTGATGAGCGCGGGCCAGGAAAATATACCTCCCGGTGAGATTTCCCAATGCGGGGGGGGGGGGCAGGTTTCTCTTTGCGAGTGGTCACATATGCTCGCGACCGCTCGCGTTGAGAAACTGCCCATTTGCGTTGAGAAAACTGCAGCTCGAGTAAAAATCTACTCAAGCAGCAGAAAAGGTAAGCTTGTGATGTGCATGGTGCTGTTCGCAATGATTGCACAGTGCGGACAAGCATCCAGCACTGTGCAATCACTGCGGACAGCATTTTTCTACCTTAGTCAGCCGCTTGCGGAGCTCTGCGTAGTGCAACAGAGTTTTTTTTGCATTTCCCATAGCTCTGCGTAGTGCAACTCCGTCAACTCCACCCAGGGTAATTTTATCCAGACACACTCCATCAATACTCTTCTGGCCATCATTTAATTAAACCAACTTCCTGTTTTGCCAAACACCTCTTGTCTTTAAATTTCCTTCAGCTAAATCCATATCCTAGCAACAAATATAATATCGCATGTCATTTAAATTGAAATAAATATGTGCTAGGTGGTTATATATACTCCTTTATTATTAATATCCAAAGAATCTAATGTTTTGCCTTCCCAGTTCTTCTCACCACAATGGCCATTACTGATGATCATAGGATGTTTGGCATCACACCATAGCCCCAACAAAATCTTGTTATTCATTTACCAAAAATAAATATAGCTAAAAAGTGAAAACTAGATAAAGTTCACCAAAGATCACTTAGTCAATTCTAGAGCTCAATTCAGTCCTCAAATCTTCTTAACCTTCAGCTTTAAGACACAACCACGACTAGATTAGTATTAAAATACACCCCAAAATAATTTTAAATGAAATTAAACACCCCAAATAAAATTCATGTAAAGCAATTGATATCAAGGTGATCAAGTGATCAACGCTCTATGCTTCCAGACATTTGAACCTTCTTTGATGAATGCCAACATTTATGTGATGGAATGTATTCCAATGCCTGCATTTTAATAAATGTCTTGCGGTCAAATATGTTGCACTTGTCATGATTCACTACCTGCTCTCTTATGCCCAACACTAGCAAACCTACCTAAGGGTTTTGCCAGCACTAGAATAAGCTCACTCACGTTTTGCAAAATCTATTCAGTGACTTCCTGCCTCTTTGACAATATTCATAACGTTCCTTTCAGGTCCATGCCAGACTTTGAGACAACTATAATACCTTTCTTCTCAAAGACTATGGGGCATGTTATCAAGAGAGGTGATAACATTATTGCTGCTTTAGCGGCAGAAAACTGCGGCTAAAACGGCGATAATGGGCTTGATAATATGCTCTATGATATTCCAATTGAAGCTCACTTTAGAAGTCCTTCACATCTAACATGGGATTCAATTGGAATTCCATAGAGCATATTATCAAGCCCATTATCGCCGTTTTAGCGGCAGTTTTCTGCTGCTAAAATGGCGATAATTTTATCGCCTGTCTTGATAATATGCCCCTACATTTCTCTGAACACCTGGCCTTGTGGAATATCACAATACTGACATCTAGGGGGCATATTAGCAAGTACCTCGTTAAAATTATCGCCGTTTTAGCGGCAGGAAACTGCCACTAAAACTGTGATAATGCACTTCTTAGTATGCATTATGGAATTCCAATAGAAGTCAAGGATAGATGTGCAGGACATTTAAACTGGGCTTCTATTGGAATTCTATAATGCTATTCAGACGTGAGTGTGCTCTCTTGTGCTCTCTCCCTAAAGTATTAAACAATCGGCTTACACCTCATTGTCATATTTAATTTATGGTTAAGTCCCTAGTATATGGTACCCAGGGAATGAAAAGTACTGCCAATTTGACTAAATTAACTTTTTTCTTTTTCACTACTGCAAGGCCTCTCTCTCCCTTTGGATAATATTAGTTTTTCTTTGAGTGGGAACAGTTCGGAATGTCAAGTTTTGTTTCAAATGAATTGCAACTTAAAATCCTCATTTTTAGTAACTAGATTTTAAGTCACAATTCTGAATATTGCACTTTTAAAAAGTTGTCAATTTCTTATACTAACCATTTGGTGCCTCCAGCCCATGTCCTGGGTCTCATGACTGTGAATTGCTTGACAGTCGGCCTTTGTGTATCCCTTACAGGCAGTGAGACAAAGGGGGACTAGGTGTTGGCATGATGGATCATCAGGTAAGGATGCTAAGGCGAAGCTGTTCGCTGTATCATTTACATTTCAAAGGCCTGCCTCCAGCATACTCAAAGGCACTTGACTCCAGTCTTTTGTCACATAGACTACTTGGAGCCTTGGCAGGGAAAAAGACTTTTCAGAACCCAATGCTGGGGAAGCCATGATGTCGCCACTAGTGTCTAATTTGCTCCTGTGGTTGCAGGCGGGACCCACCATTAGTCATTTAATGACGACTAACACTTATTTTCCTCAATAGACATTTACGGAGAGCAAGAGAGAGAAAAATATACAAACGGGAAAGAAGGAAGAAGAGAACGACAGAAAAACCATCACAAAGGAGAAACCAGGAACCTGCAAGAGTGAGATATAGGAGTGCATGGGGTGGATTTAAGAGATAGCAGCATTGGTAACAGGTGTAGCAACATTTAATAGCGCAAGTAGCATGTTTAGAAGCAAAGCTTAGGGTCTCATACTTATTCATCTACAAATTAAGCACTGGTCACCCCCACTTCAAAGGCTGAGGCAAGGTATAAATATTGGACTTCCTGAAGCACCTCTCCAGTACATTCCTGGACATGTAGAAGACTCCAAAAGGACTGCATTGTTTCCCAGACAACTGCACTGCTGCTATAGGCTTGTCTGAACCCCCAGAGGAGAGGACCACCCTGCCGCTACCATTGAAGTGCTGTGCTCCTACCAGAGGAATGCCTTGCTGAAGGAAAACTGGGCTATCTCCCTGTTTTCATGCTACCTGACCGACTCAAAGGGTCCTCTAACTAACCTCCTGTTCGGATCTATAGGGACGCAAGAAGCTCAAGAGGCCTCCTTGTAACTGCCCAGTTGACCTGCTTAGGGTGTACCTGCCTGGAGCTGCAATTGGAACTGCCTGAGCCCTGCTGGCCCTTACTAAAGTTAATCCTTGATCCCCAAGAGGTGCCTATCCAAGTCCTAGACCTTGGCTTGCATGAAAGTGCACTGTTCTACAAGAAAAGAAGAAATCCAGATTTTGGGACTCTCCGCGCTAGACTTCGTGAAGGTAACTTTACAGCACGACTAAGCTGGTCCCTGCACCCGGCCCGCACACCATCTTGGTTGGCCTGAACGTGTGACTAGGACACTTCAGAGAAGCAGCGAGAGGATGACACTGAGGATGAGGGGGTTAAGTTAGAGATAGAGGAGGAGGAAGAAGGAGAGGTCCTGGCCATAGATCCTGTGCTACATCAGCAGGAGGAGGAGGGTCATTTGCCCACAGAAGTGAGGTTCCCCTCTAGAGCAGGGAGCAGTATCTTCTCACAACCTATCGAACTGGAGGACGGAAAGGTTAAGTTGGAGCTTAAGAAACTTGCTTAAGAGGAGATAAAAATGGCTTATGAACTGAGTCTTAAGGAGCTGGACATAAAATCAAGACAAGCATCAGAGTCCAGCAGAAATGGTGGCAGCGAGACCACCAGTGCCAGTGGTGACAGGAGGGTCCTTATCCCCAAAGACCTGGTGTCAAACATTTTCGTAGGGAATGATATTGACGAGTGGTTTGAATCTTATGAGGTTGCATTGTAGAGGCACAGGGTCACTGAGTAGGATTGCAGAACCAGTCTCTTGAGGCACATTCCCAGGGAATGTAGGGATGGACTGTTGACACTAGGGAAAGGGGACAGCAAGGCATTTACTGGTTGGGTGAAGGACAGTGATGTGAGAGATTACAGGGGGCTGTGCCATCTGATTGCCAGAGAACATATGCTCTGTAATTGCTTTTTAGAGTTGTGCCAACCCAACACCTACAGCAAGCTCTCTTAATCTAGGGAGCTTGCCCAGGAGTGGACCTCTGGATCAGTACTAGACTTTCTAAGAAAGTACCTGGGAGTTAACCCAAGGAGTGGTGCATATTCCCTCAGCAGCGTGAGGAGGATTTCCGTCTCGGCACTGCCAAGTTAGAGGGTAAGGTGTGTGGAAAGGATTCCCAAGCTCCTTCTGGGAAAAAAGACGGGAATATTCTGGTGGGTGCTGACCCAGCACACCCTATTTCTAACTCTGGTGCTTTAAGAGTTCCCAGTTAGGACACAAGCAGGAGGTTTCTGTCTTAAGAAACCCGGGAGCACTATAGGCATGGGCAGTGTGGCTGTACGGGGCAGTAGTCCTCAGGGGAATGTGATATAACATGCCACAGTCTCCCTTAATTGGGAGGAAGGCTCAGAGGGTGAGCTTGTGATCTATGAAGGGAAGAGTCATCACTTCTACCAGGTCACAAAAAATGGGATCCCTGTGACTGGTTTGGGAGATACCAGTTCCAGCCAGCCTATGGTAGTGGAAAGGCAGGTTTACACAGATGAGTATACTGGACAGGTGTGTTGGGGAGTAAAGGGTGATTAAGGCCCAGGGGCAGTACTTGTTCCTCCCGTTGGCTCTGATGTCCCTGGAATGGGGTGTTGAGAAGAACCAGAGGAGGTTCATAATCAGTCCAAGGTGTCCACTGAATTATCCTGGGGAATGAGTTGTCAACTGGGTTAAAAGAGCTGAAAAATAGGGCTGCCCAGGATGCCCTGAAAGCTCAAGTTTCTGGTGGTACCACTCCCAAACAGAGGGTGCTGGGGCCCAGATGTAAGAACAAGGGGTGGAGAAACTCACCCCATCCCATGTTCAGTCTCAAGGTACAGGCCCTGGGCTGGAGAACCAGTCTCAGGCTACCACCCCTGAACTGGTGGGAGGGAGAGTAGAAGTAAAGTATTTAACACCTGGGGTTGCTGCCCCACTCTGATAAACCTCAGTGGTCAGAGATCCCTCAAGAGCAGTTAGGGAACTCCTTCCAGCCCCAAGGATGGAAAGGAGGCTTGCTCGATGCTCTTGCTTGGAGCCTCCAACTGGCATTTCATGGCCCGGGCCAGGACGTTTGACAATGACAGCTGTGAGTGGCCACTTTTGGCTATTGTCCTTATGGGCAGAGTTTTCCTTGGCTTGAGAGCAAACACCTAATCCGAGAGGTGAAATGGGCCATATTGGTTAGCCGTGGTGGCACTGCCTGCCTACTGGGATGCTTCCGTAAGCAAAGTAAGGGTAGAAGTCTCACAGATGGGATCCACAGATGAGGAGACGGGTTCCCATGGGTTAGTCAAGTGACTCAGGAGAGTGTTGACAGAGGGATCCAATTGGTTTTAGAGGGGCATAGGACCGACATGCACCAATGCAGTGTTCACGTTCTATCGCATATGCAGGGAAATCCATCAAGGTACTGATTGATCTACCCTGGCTTTAGGCTTGAGGGGTGTTGTGTTAAATGTGGCCCTCTCTGCAGGTCATCATTGAACTTTCTGAAATAATGAAATTAAATGGAACAATGATTTATAAAACGTGTACTACTGCATGAGGATGTCTAGGCTTGTGGGTTTGCTATCGGGCTGGCCGAGATTAAGAAGAATCCTTATAATTTAAAGAGCTATGTTTTAATTTTTTTCCTAAAAACAAAGAGGTCCGTTTCCTTTTTTATAAGTAAGAGAAGGCTGTTCCAGAGATGGGAAGTGCTACCTATGAAGCTTCTGCCTCCCCATTGTGCTCTCTTTGCACTAGGGACAATATTGTTAAATGCTGGTTCTTTACCTCTCCTGTTTTCTGAATTTGTTTTTGTTGGCTTTTAGGACTCTGTGCACTTTACCATTGCAAACCAGTAATAAAGTGCTTGGGCTCTCTCCCTTAACATGGCAGAATGGGCTTTCACCTGATTGGCATATTTTATTTACTTATAAGTCCTTAATATGTAGTACTATATGTACCAAGGGCCTGTAAATTAAACGCAACTAGTTGCCCAGCAGCACTCATTGTTCCATCCACTGAAGTAGCCTTTTAAAAAATGCTCAGGCCTGCCAGTGCAGCTTGTAGTACAGTTTTAAAACTGCCATTTGACCTGGCAAAGAAGACGTTTTGCCAGGCCTAAATCTTCCTTTTCAAAACATATACTACCCCTAAGGTAGACCCGAAACAGCCCAAAGGACAGGGTGTATTGTATTTAAAAAGTAGAACATCTGTTTTTGAGTTTTACATGTCCTGATAGTGGAAAACTCCTAAATTCGTTTTTTACTGCAGAAAGGCTTAACTCGCCAATTGGCTAACATCCGGTTACCTTATTACATTTGATAAGTGCTAACCTTTGATTGGGAACAGATAGAAATGTCAAGTTTGGACTCAAATAAATTGTCATTTAAAATATTATTTAATGGCTAAGTCAGATTTCAATTCACAATTCTGAAAATGCCACTTCTAGAAAGCTGAAGAGAAAAATACCTAGATTGATATCTAAGTTAACCCAGTTCACTACTTTTGTGTCACGTATCAGTGTACGACCATCATTTTCAGGATATAGAAAGTGAATCTAAGTGACAAGACAATTAATCAATAGTAATCAATAAACAGCATTAATTGCATCAAATAAGTTCAAGAAGAATCATCATGAGCTTCAGTATTTGAAAGTCTGCGTGGTTTATTCCATCATCATAGCAGATCAATTCCAAAGTAAAAGAAATGTAGTTGCTTGAATTCAGCATGCAGAAACAAGTTTCAAGGGTTCCCAATGCATTTTGGGCTGTGAACAATAGCCCTTCATCAGGGGAATCTGTAACAAGTATATGAATTACAGAAGTGGTAATCTACAATAATTACGAAAACAGTACATGGCTGACAAGAGCTCAAAAGCATAAATATGTGCCTGAGAAAGTACCAATCCCCAAGAACATACCGATAAAAATGAGAAAGTAATGGAGAAAGAATCAAAAAGTAATGAAGAAAAACCAAGCGTGAAGACGTGGTGCTAAGAGGTTTAGGAAATAAAAAAAAAGAAAAACCATGTCCAACCTGTGAAGCATCGCAAATGCGGGTTAAAGAGTGGATAAAAAAGTAAAACTAAAATGGTGAAGCAAACGCACCTCGAGACTGAAAACCGATCTGTGTACCTAAAAACAGAACTGAATGGCAAAATGGCACAATCCAGAATCAGCTTCTGGAGGTAGTCACTGACTAAAACCAACCTTCAAACGGTTAAACTGTGGAGATAACCGTCATGAGATTAGCATTTGAAATTTTCAAAAGAATGTTACAAGGAGAGACAAACGTTAAGGAAAATGAGGTGCCCATCATTCCCTTAAATGTGCACTGCTGCCGAAATCTCGATGTTTTGTTCCGAAGCAACAAACCAAATATACGCGAGCACCTGCAAGCAGGCCGCCCGTGATAAACACTATGTGAAGTGATTACTGTTAAATTGAATGGAGCCAAAGAATGAATGTATCTTACCGCTAATCGCAATGACAATTTCAACCGTAATGTCAGTGTTTGAACTCCGTTATCTCTGTAAAAACTCCAGTGTGGGTTAAAGCGCTGCGTTCGTTTGCAGTGTTTTAAGCTTCCATTAACTAATGAACATGGAAAGAGGACTAGTTGACTTCTTGAAAGTTGGCATTTTTTTGTTTGTCCTGACAATTTGGTGCCGGCGTCCTGTGTCACTCAACTGTGAATAGCTTGGCAGTTGGCTTTTGTGTATTCCTTCCAGACAGGAAGACAAATGGGGACTAGGTGACTGTCTTTAAGTTAAGCCTGACTGGTTTTGTGCCAAGCTACCAGAGTGTTAAGCACAGGTCAAATCAAATCAAATCAAAATACGCTTTATTCGATTCAAATATTAAATCAGAAAAGCATAATACAAGAAAAAAATACATACATCAATTCTACAAAATATTTTAAAAACAATTAAAAACAATATTAAAAAGACTTCAGCATCGTACTTCATTGTCCAGTTGCTCGCAATGTGGGGATGAGATATTGCATTGTTTTTCTAAATCTTACAACCCCTTTCAAATATTTGCCTATACAATTGTTCAAAATTTCTTTTTCGAGAAGTTGTAATTTAATAAATGCGGGACAGCATTGTTTCAGTCCTAGCTCTTTTAAAATTGGCAAAATCCATATTTTCCTTAACAATGTATAAAAATTGCAGAAAAACATAATATGAATCCTGGTCTGTGGGGATATATCGTCACATGGGCAAGATTCTAGGGGGCATGACCAATCGTTCATGTTTGGAAATGTAACAATGTTATGAAAATTACCTAAGCGTAAGCGTGTTAATAACATCCTGTCATAACTTCCCTTTGTATTTAAGAGATATGGTTGTATCAGTAGTAATTGGTTCTCTCTAACAGTCGGTTTGTTGTTATTAAGAGAGAATCTCACATTCTCTAAAAAGTTCATGCAGATGGTCTGTAGTTCTTGCCTTTGGATGGTAGAGATGCTAACAGGGGTGTAGAAGTATTCAGGATGTCCCAAGTTGGCCACATAATGCTTCACATAGTTAAGCCATGGGATACTTGAAACACGCTGTAGTCTCAGGCAATCTTCAATCATGTCCCTATTAAGACCTGTGGCCACACTTAACCAGAACTTGTGCCACAAAAGGACCGGCTGCATTTTAATCAGGTCAGTCAGATATGGCATTCCCAACTCGGCATGGACAAGCACAGGTCAATTTACTGACTGATATTTTTTGTTGCTCGAGTAGGGTTTTCACCCCTCTTAATCAATACCCCTATTTCTTGAGAAAACTCATCAAAAATTCGCTAAATATAGAGAATGATCTAGCGGACAAACTGACACCAAAATTCAAACAAAGGCACTGGAGATGGTTTTAGGGGAAAAAAAGAATCAAAAACACAAATCATCAAAGTTGGTCATCAGTAATCGGTAGACAGCAACCTAGGCACTAATGAAGATTCACCAACCAGGTTTGACATGGTTGGATGTTGTTCCTCCAGACTTAGGGCCATTGCAAAAGTAACTTAATGCAACTTCTAACATCGCAGTCTATCACGGGTAAATAACGCCATGTCCATGAAGCGTTCTCAACATGGTGGCACCATGCGATATTCCTCAGATAATGTGTCAAATGTCCGCATTAAAATCAAGGCCACGCTGCAAAAATGCGAAACCCGAAAGCAAAAAAACGTGTAATGAGGCCAATCGCGGTGCAAAAAGCAGCAAAAACCAGCGACAGGCCTGCAAATCCCACACGTTTGGTGGGAAAATGCACTATAAAAACTACAGCAACAACACACCAGAAACAAGGCACGTAGCAACATGGATGCACCCTGACCGAGCGCAGAGGCCAACACGAACCCCACAAACCCCACAGACCACCAGCAAGGAACAATGGGGATGGCCAAGGAGAAGAGGGAGAGGAAGACAGGGTACAGTTCACAGCAAAACCAGATCAGCATCACAGAGGTAACAGAAAACTATCATCAACTGACCCACAAGTAGACCACCTGGAATGCAGTCAGACTGTTGACGAGGCCAATCGAGGAGGCCAAGAGGCGGTGGCATGATGTGACAACCTAAACCAGGCACAAACCTGCTGTCAACAGGAAGGCTACTATGGGGACAGGAGGTGGGAGTCCTGCGCCACAGGAGGAGCTGAAGGAAAATGAGGCCACAGTCATCAGTGTGGAGCGGGGAATGACTGGGAGGGCGTCACACGCCTGGAGATGGGGCTGCCATGGGTAGAAGAAATGCTTTGCTATCTGGGGATCTGGATCGGTAGGACTCCGACAGTCTTTTACCTGCATAATATGGGGAGGATAATCCGGGGACTGCAGTGTAGTATCACCTTCTGGAACACACTTAAACTCTCTCTGATGGGGAAGATTGCCTTGATAAAAATGGTGGTCCTGCCTCGATGTCTGTACGCAATGCAGGGTTCCTTCTATTAACTCCCGCACCGGGTAATCCGGGAATTGGATACATTGCTGATCCTATTACTGTGGAATGGGAAACGGTGTAGGGTGAGCCTAAAGGTGATGAAGCGTAGCTGGGCCAAGCGGGGTTTAGAGATCCCGGATTTAGAACTCTACTATTTCGCGTACATCTGAAATATGCTATTGCATGGTTAAACACGGACCCGTCTTGAGAGAGGTCCCTACTGGCAGGAACATATGGGAACCGACAGCTGGGAGTGCTTCTGTGGAATGTAGGGGGGCAACGGGGACACAATCCCCCACTGGTGCGGTTGGTGGCGACAATATGGAACCGGGTGGTACCGGGACTACTCCGAGTTGGGCCGTTTGCCCCAGAAATGGACCTCTGGCTGTTGCCACCCTTTGCTCAAATACACCTGGTCATGTCCACAGATAAATGGAAGGAGGGGGGCTGCCTGATGCTGTCCGACCTTTATCTGGATGATAAATGTATCACTTATCAGGAGGCGGTTGCCGCCTTTGAGCTGGGACCGGGACAGTTTTTGCAATACGCTAAAATAGCGGTGACGGCGCGTCTATTGTGGCCCTCTTTCCCAGAGGCTCCGGAGCACACCCGAACCTTAGTCACCATGATTGCGAAGGCAGGGGGATGTAAATTTGTAACTCCAGAAACAGGTAGGCCCCCTGATGATAGAACATAGATGGCAGCAGGTGTGTCCGCAGGAGGTCACAGCCAGAGACTGGGAAAAAATACACGGGGTGCGGAAGGTGTCGGTGTGTAATTGCTTCAAACAAATAAGTACAATATCATACACATGATTTATCTCTCACCCAAGAGACTCCAAGCCATTGATGCCACCAGGGAATCACACTGCCCTAGATGTCGTAGTCCTCAGGCGCACTTTCCACATATGGTATGGGCGTGCTCAGCGATCCAAATGTACTGGGTGGTGGTCATCGAGGTTCTGTCAAGAGTAACGGGGTGGATGGTAGCCCTGGACCCAAGTCCCTGTCTCCTGGGCTTGATTCCTCGAGATCCTAATATTGGGCCTGGCTGTAGCCAAGCGGAGTATTGCGATCCACTGGTTATCCCAGCAGGGGCCTTTCTTAGCAAAATGGAGGGTGGATCTGCGGGAGTGGGCACTGGCAGAGGAGGGACACATCCGGAACACAAGGAGAGATGGCAAGCTACCAGAGGTCCTACTGGCGTGGGTAGCAATGATTCAGGAGTTGGTGGGGAAGGCCTCCCAGTCTACACCGGACAGTTCAGGAGCGACACCCTCTGGGCAAGGGAGGCCCCCGGACCAGGGGGGAGAGTTGCATGGTGACCCAACATAGGGATTTTGGGGCTTAGGCCTTAGTTATAGAGACCCCGCAGCAGGGGAGGAGGGTTTTGGGAGGGGGATGGAAGGGGAGGTGGGGGGGGTTCTTATTGTTGAATTTTGTTTAAACACATAATGATGTTGTGACTATTGATGATAGAGGAACCTCCACGTATGTAATCATTGATCTGGACTTTGACCTATACTGTAGCTGTAACGTACACCACCTCGGCTGATTGTATTTACGCTGCATCTACTTATTTGGAGGTATAAAACTAATAAAGAATTTTTTTTTAAACTGTCATCTGTGTGGAGACAGTGCAGACAGTGCAAGGAGTAGGGAGTACTGACTCAGCCCGAGAGGACCTGACACATCAACAGGGTGAGTAACGACCAGGGACTGGGGGACGGGGGGAGATGGACACAATGACACACATGCACAACGATGTGTAGCACACTGGACACCCACAATTACCCTGGATCATGTCCCTGATCCCCGTGGCAACCTGGTACAATGCTCAAACCCGACACTGTAGAACAGAGGACACAACTGGCTCCGCACATGTGCAGAAACATGCCTACTACATCGGACAGAGCTGGAAACTGTGAAATGGAAAATGTACGCATACAACCTCACATCCGTCATGTAGTGCAAATGTACGCGGTCCCGTATTATAATCCTGCACCTCCCAAACAGTCACAATGTACATTGTCATACAGTATGCATGCAAACAGTAACAATGCGACAACATACATGTCAACACAATGTCAACATGCATCTCCCCTTCTCATAGCAGAGGGGCACATAACACCTCTAGCAGAGCACAGACGACAACCCCTCTGTGATGCTGGAGAGGACCACCACACCTTCGACACCGACGCCCTACAACAGCCCATGGACATCACATGTAAAACCACCACCAGGACCCGGGCAGTCAAGATACTTAGAGGAGGACACTGACCCTGCAACAGACCACACAGCAGGAAGCACTGAAAGCACAGTTGGCTCACAACACTTCACCCACCCACACATGGCAACCCAATGCCAGGTGTCAAAACATCAAAAGGAGGTGGCCAAACAGGTGCGGGTGGGGTCTGAACCCATGGAAGGTGAACTAGATCACATACATGGGTGTCTATTATCCTTCAGGGACCGCCTACACCCCACAAATGAGACCCACACTGTCAAAGAGACACATGCAGATGTACATTCACAGTACAAAACCACACCCAGGGGCATGCAAATAGCAGTCACACACCCACGTTGGCTCTGCGTACGTTGGCCAGGCCACTCCTCTTATGAATTGAGTGTTTGACGACAAAGCTACATGTCCAAGCTTCAAACCGCTGCCTGCGGTGACATATCTGCGGCCGCTGTACACAGCACAATCTAATGCTGTAGGGCCCAGGGCCCATATGCATACAACAAGACCACAGGGACAAATGCAGATATTATGTTGAACTGGCTATGGGCATGTGCACCTGGTCCCTTTGTTGGCAGGGCCACATGTACAGTGATGCCTGTGCTGGATGTGTGTGGGGTGAGTGTAAGCCAACCTGCAAGGAGTGCTTGGTGCTGGCAACAACTTGAACAGTGGACACCAGTGCAACGGAAACTGAAAACACCTGCATAACAGAGTCAACTGCTGAGCAACATGGAGGGAGTTGGAGCAAGTACAGAGGTCACCCAACATGCAAACAGAAGTGACCGTAAGTTGCAGTGCACTGAGGTTGGGGCACTAGAGCTGAGCGCACTCATGTGAAAAAATGTCTAGGATTGTGTCTCTTCGAGATATTCCTGATGCAGATGCAGTGGGGTGTGTTAGACCTGCATCATCTTCCTCATCAACATCCCTAGTTTCCCACACTGCTTGAGGTGACATTGCTGCGCAACCTCTCCACAGCACAAAACTCAATCAGCAACGGTCCATGGGTTACAGTGTACTGAGTCAGTGGCACCTGGAGTGCTGAGCAGGGAATCAGACAGAAGATAGCATCCACGACACGTGAGAGCAACTCCGTTTTGACACTGGCAGTTGGCGGTTGGTCCTGGCAGTGGTGGCGTGTGCCTCCTGTGGTAATGCGATTTTCGGGCCGGTCAGGACTCGATTTGATGCCTGAGCCGCAGTTGAGGCCCGAGGCAGCGGACAGCGCAGGGCCACAGACACATGGCGCTGACAACCCCATCACCTCACAGGCCATCCAATATCTCAGAAGAAGGACCTGACCAACCAGCACATAGTTAGTGGCCCCAGATGCACATCGGCCGGCAAAGGCACCCTGCCACGGGTCAGTGACTAGTGGTGCACTAAAGTAGGGCCATGTGGAGTGGGTGGGTCCTCATTGATGTCGAAGGTGAATGTGGTGGAGGGTTGCTGGGGACAGTGGAAGGTATAATCCAGGGCATGATGCAGAAGGTCTGATGTTATCCAGAAGCAGCAAATGGTGGAGTGGAAAGCGACAGCCTCATTGCCACAAATAATTTGGTATCAGCTACCTGAGGATGACAACTATCCCCTAGTCCATAGACTCAGACACCACCAATGTACAACCAGAGAGTGTCCATGAATGTCGGGGAACAGATTCAGTGGCAACAGGGCTGAGAGGGGATGCAGTCTACTATGATGCCGGTACACTGATATGAACTCCGCCATTGCTAAATCACTACTCTGTGACCTACTGGACCGCAGTGTAGGCCGGAAGCAGCGGTCAGCAGTGGCCCACAGAAACGTGTCATTGGCTCACGATGCAGAATTAGTGACACCAGGGCAGTTATTAGTAGTGCTCATTCACCTCAATAACGATGATCCTTTTTTCTGCCCAAATGCAACGCGGCATCCTCTTATGCCTCTCCTTGCGTGCAATGACATGTACTCTGCCTTTGCATAATCAATGTTCAGTTCCAATTCTGTGACCTACTCGAGTGCAGTGTAGGCTGAGAGCAGTAGTCTGCATGGGCCCACCGAATCTTGTGGCTGTGATGTACTACTAAGATCTAGAGGCGCCACGTTGAAGGGTGTATAGTGACATACTCTCAGCCATAATTAATGTGCTCTGCCATGGTGTAATCTAGACTCAGTTCCAAATGTGTGACCTACTTGTCCACTGTGCATGCCTGTGAAGTACGTCAAGGAGTAAGAAGTACCGCAGCCCTGTGTTGCGGAGGCCATGATGGTCTGAGGTGGCTGCCAAGGTCGCAGACCTCAGGCTTGGAGATTGCACCGGCAAGTGGTGGGCCCTCTTCGACGCACACCGGTGTCAGCAGCTGGGCATTGAGGCCTGAGTGCGCAGGGGCGCGCAGGACTTGTTATGCGACCAGCGTCCCGGGGTGCAGCAGGTGCACAGAATCGCTAGCAAGTCCGCTCACGGTGTCAGTCGCACTGGCAGACACAAAGGGCATTCCAGAAGAGTACCACGCCCAGAGTTATGTGACTTTTATTCACACCCCTTATGCTGGCCTGGCCTACGCCGGGCTATCCCACTCAACTCACGCTTACTGGGGGGACATAACAAGCTACATTTCTGCGATCCTTCCTACTGGCTGGGGTGACATGGTTGAGTCCACTGTTCACTACACTACAAACACCAGCGGTGTGTGTCGATATGAATATGTGTGTGGTCTGCATACTGCAGTCTGTCTAGCACATTCATGCCACACTTGGAATTGTGTACCTTCTCATTCATGGGTCACTTGCCTCCTTCACACATGCCTAGGCCCCACCTCTTCCCACATCCGGTAATTGTGTGGCTGAGGTGCCATGCCGTTGATGGCTAATGTACATGGCTGGCCTAGGTTTCCACAGTAAATTGTTCTGTCGTGTCTGGTGGGTGTGCACCTTGTATGTGAGCTTGTGACGTCTGCATTTCCTGTTTTGTGAGTTGCATGATTGTGGATTTGAGGTGTGTGAAATGTTCATTTGGTATTGGCCAACGAGTAGTATATTTCCATGGGTGCCATCCTGGTAGCAAAGGTTGATGATGGACTGTTAAAGTTGTAGGGCTCATGCACACGCCTGGGGGGTTGGCGACGACGTTGGCGGAGGTTCCTCGGTGGTCCAATATTGCCTGGAAATTGGTGGGATACGTGCGCTTTCTGTTGCACCTATTGTGTGCACTGTTGCCAGGGGGCACAAGTAGGACATGTGTGCAGTCAATTGCCCCCTGACACATGCGGGAAGCCAGCTGTGGCATAGATGCCTTGCTTGGTCTGCGGCTGTTCCTGCGCAGTGTGTGGGAAGTATAGATAGTGGGGTACCAAGCTGATGGTGTCATCCATGACCGTTGTGAGGGACTTGGATTGGGCTGGCTGTGTGACTCCTCCGACTAGTACAGATGTTGGGTGGAGGGTACGAGTGGCCAACAAGTGCATCACAGCCAGCAGCTTGGTTTGAGGTGGGATGTTGGTTGTCCGCTGTGTTGGTAACGTCAGCCTGTGGGCATGATGTTCAGGATGCGGAGGATGGTTGTCCTTTTGTGCCTGTAGTGGGCAATGACATTCTCTGGTGATGGGTCTGTGAGGTTGGTGCATTTTTAGATGGTTGCTGTCTTTGTCTGTGCTGCCTCAGTGTTGTTCTGGGTGGGGCGGTGGATGTCTGGGGGTGGTGGGGGTGGTCCAGGGGCTGGTGGTGGTGGGTGTTGTGGCCCTCTTGGGTGTCTTGTAGGGCTGTATACTCTATCCCAATGGTGAAGGTTATCCCGTCTCAGGCGGATCTTGTTCTCCCTGACAGACTGTCCACAGTACTTCCCAAGGGCTTCCCTCACGACCCAGGCAACATACAAACAGTGTCTACCACCAGCTGGGCATGGGAAAAATTGAAAAAACTCACTGGCGCTATGACCCTATATTCCTCCTCTCTTCCTCTGCCAATTGCTAGGTGGTTCCCAATTTCCAGGGAGGGCCTGGTGCAGCATACGCTGGCTACATTAGACGTCGACAAAATAAGAGAGCTATATCCTGAGGGGCATGTATTTTCACTTGACAACAATGCATGGTACACTGACAGCAGTTTTATGACCCGATTTATTATGACCCATATGCAATTGGCCCTGCGGGCTAGGCTCCCCACATTTCCAATTGAACCAGAATCATTTCCCCACTCACACTAGTGATAGAGAACCCTGACGGTGCATGTCTCACTTCCAAAATGTACAAAGCTAGCGCAACTATGAGACCGGTATGTGACACTAAACTCCGACAAGACTGGGAGACATATGTAGGTGCTATAGGCGGGCAAATAACGGATGTGCAGTGGTACAAATGCTGTGCAGCCACCAAAGAAATATTCCTTAATAGCAGGCACAAGCTGCTCCATTTTAAATTTCTTTGCCGCAACCTATTTTACACCTGCAAAGGCACACAGTATAGATGTAGCTAGGCCACACACTTGTTTAAAATGCGCTGCACGTCACGCCGACTTCATCCACCTGGCATGGACTTGCCCCCGATTACATACTTACTGGGTGGACATCCACACTACCCTTGGCTTGCCTCTCGATCCTATTCTGGAGATTGCGCTGCTGGGGTACACAGTAAACTTTCAAAAGGGGGGTCAGACGCCTTGCCTCGTTTAGACTTCTAGTGACCAAAAGGGAGGCTGCCATACACTGGAGTAGCAAGACTGCACCCAAAGTACAGGACTGGCTGCGCAGTTTAGCTTATTGCAATGCCAATGCACAGACCTATGCCAGAATCATGCCGTCAACTTTCCGCACACAAGATATATGGGGTCCATTTCGGGCATATGTGGCAGCAACTAAACAAGCCTCAAGCTCTCAATCAGACAATGGTATTGGGCCTGAGGGATTGGGATGATTGGATCAGACTTATTAACATGTGACAGGCTAAAATTCTGAATGTTGTAATAAGATGTCTCTATGCTGAATGTCATTTGGGGGCAGGGGAATGTGCATCTGAGACACGATAAATGGGTGGGCTGGAGGCAAGTCTTCTGGAGTAAGATCAGTATTGACACAATACTACATTATACCTGCTGTTCCAACTGCAACTGTTATTGAAATATCAAGATTGACATGTTGAACTTGTGTAGTGAATTGTACGAAAGCACAAACAAGGTGATTCATTGATTCATTTACAAAATTTGTATGTGTTTCATATTTGAAAATAAAGTTTTAAAAAAATAAGGTCATCCCATCTGCCAAAATATAAATCTCATAGGATAATGGGATTTATATTTCAACGAATTAGATTTGTCACCGTCCTCTAGTGGGGCAAGGCTTTTTCTGCTGAGGTGTCCATGAGGTTGAATACCTTCCTGTTGAGCTCCGCTGAAGGATTTCATGCTGTGGACAACTTCTGGGCGGGCAAAGCTTGTTTTCCAGTTGAGCAAGATTGCGTCTTCAGTAGATCTGGTTGGATCATTTGTTCCAGTTCTTTAGAGGTCTTGAAATCCACAAAATATCAAAGTCCCAGGATTTCAGGGGTGATATTAGAAGGGCAGTTAGACATAGTCGAAGGTCCCTAGACTAGTTAGTTAACGAATGTATTTATTTTTACTGTTTTACAAAATCTGAGTAGTTTTCCCCTACATTCACCGCTTTTTTATACACAGTAGAATACTGAACACAAAGTTATACATTCCAGTTTTGCACAGAGAATAATGCTTAACTACTATATTATCATGAAATGGGATGTGCACAAAGGCCCCTGGATTTACCCGGTTGTTATGATCACTAAACATGAGCTGGGTACTGTTGAACAGAGGAAAGAATGCATAAACCAATATGTGATACTGTTATGCTGTATGTCACAATGTGAGGAGTGTAATGTAGTAATTTAAATGGCAAAAACAATATGTAATAAAAAAAGGAAAAGATCCTAGGACCTCAGGATCAGCACATGTCAATAAAGAGTTAAACCAGCAGAGGCCACCAGCAGCATGTAGGTCAGGTCTATTTGGTACTGGTCAGCTTAGCACTTCAGAAAAAAGACTTTGTGCAACTTGCTGTCACTCTGAAGTCAGGCAGGAGGCCTGCAAACTGACCTTTGGAGTCCACTTCTTTGGCTTAGATACAAGTGAGAACAGGTCCAGCCCTTCATGTCTCCTCATGGTC